>NW_009185925.1:9801-28397 GCF_000690835.1 Fulmarus glacialis
TTTCCCTAAATATATCTGCATGGTCTCTTCCTCTACGCAGTTTTCATGAAACTTTTACAAAATTAATTTTTTGAGACTTATATGTCCTTGATGGATACAGCTGAAATTCACCACCAGATTATAAAATAATCAATAACTTGGACATCATGTCCCAAACAAGTTTATTTTTATGAAGTGTTTACAGTTTCCTCATGAGCTAGGTGGCTTAGAGTTTTGTTTATCTCCTGTATGCTGCAGTATTTGAATGGGGACACAAAAACATTTTTGTTACCAGTAGGTCGCTAGCTAAGTGCTTACAAGAGCTACAACAGAAATTATTTTCCCAGCCTAGCAGAAACAGAAGACATCAAACTTTTAAATGTACGACCTAAGAGGGCAATCCTCATCCCAACAAACCATATCATGCATCTCCATGTAACTGGGGTAGAGATCTATTTTTTTGACTGTGCAGACTTTTACTAAGATTGAGTGCTTGAACAAGCCTGAAGCATGCCACAGCTGAAGGCTGATGTGCAAAACAGCTATTGAGAGGAAAAAACCCTGGATGAGTCACTGGGAACTGACGACATCTCCTTTGATCTCTGTCAGAGAATTTAGAAGAATGGGCAGGTGTCACAATACCACAGTGAAGGAGCTTCCCTAAAATGAGAGGGAAGTGGCCCCCCAGATGAGAAGAGGTAATAACAGATGCTGGTTTCTAAGCAATGCTTTCTATCTCTTTCTGCAGTATGTTTCCCTGGGAGTTTGGGGACAAATACACCCAGGTACAAGACAGTTGCCTACAGGGGTGCAGAGACAGCTGGGAGTGGCACGCGTGGCCTTCTGTCCTGTCAGAGCAGCCACCTATAACAGAGCTAGCAGCAGACTACATGCCACAGACACATACAGGCACTCCTGCCATTAACACAAGCGAAACAACAAAACTATACAGCTAGCACAGTGTGTCTAAAGAGCTCTCAGAACAAGATGAACAGTAGGAGGGTAGATTTGGGGGCATTTTTCCTTTGTACACCGTTCTTTCTCACCAAATATTCCCCAAACTCTAATCAGGATCTCACATCCTCTATTATTATTACAGCAGTGTGAAAATTTTGGGTCAATACTGTTTTCTGCTGAGAAATGTATGTACAGGGCAACTGAAACATTGTTTTCACACTGAAATGAAAACATCCTGAAATCAAAACATTTTGAGTTTTAAAGCAATGGTTCGTTTTGAATCTTCACTGCAGAAGAGAAATATCCACAGTCCTACAGTGGAATGAAACACTGAACAGAAAAAAACCAATCTTTACCTTTTTCTTGTTTTTAAACAAAACCTGTCATTTGGGTCAATTCAATATACCTCAATTGACTTTTCTGTTAGGTATGGAGGTAGGAATAAATTTTACTTTCTTTCCATTCCTAAATTTTCTTTTTCCCACTTATTAAATGACTGCCACAACCTCTTGTCCTCTTTGATCTGCATCTACCTGTTTGTTTCTGAACACAGTCACAGTTAACATCGCAGCTTTCTTTATGCAGTGTATTACACTGCTTGGGTATAGTATCAATACAGACATACCAAGGATAGTCTTGAATTAGCAAGTTCAAGTGTTGCCAGTGATACTGAACTTAGAATGGGCTACCTGCCTAACTGTCTGCACGAGAAACTAGGTAAGAGGTTTGATCTATTTCAAGCTCTATGACCTCATATGCTGCGAGTAACCAAACTAGCTGAAAACTGGTTGGGCTGTAGCCATCAATCCACTTGTTTTGTTATGCTGCTGAATTCTGAAGATGGTTCTATTTTTGCCAGGTCTGACAGTAGTTTTTAGTGGCAGGCATTTGAAAGAGAACTTTGTTTAGTGACCTTCAGTGATAGCCTGAGGCTACAGAAATGCAGCTTTCTCTGTATCTTAAAAGTCACTATCTTCTTTTCAGTTTGTGATCCTTCTAGTTGTAAAAGCAATACCTTACATTCCTGTTTGGTTTAGTAAGCTCTTCTTTCTTCCTGCCTTTTAAGCAATGGTTGTGCCATTAGAATTCAAATCAGCCTGTAAACTACTAGTGTTGCATCTAGCAATAGGTAGACAACTTGTTCAATGCATTTCAGTTTTTGCTTGTATGTCTATTGTATCAGCCACTTCTCCTAGCTGACTATCACCACACCAAAAGTTTGCCTGTTGGGTTGTTGTTTTCTAAAAACAAGGGTTTCTGTTCACTTTAGGAGTGGTGCTGTTTTATTTTGCACCAAGTACTCACTTTGGGCATTGCAAACTGTTTGTTTTCTGATGTTTGGCACAATATTTGTGAAGGCTTTTGTGGCTGATAAAGTCCTTATGCCTTCTGCACACATACTATCATCCTCCTGCTTTTCATTAGTTCTGCATATGTCTCATCATTTTTGGTAATGTTCAAATAGTCTTCAATATTCAAATTTTATCTTAATTTGTAACCTATGACAAGTTTGTTTAGATTTCTTTTTCTAAAGTGAAATAGCCTGCCATTTATAATTAAAGGCTTAAAGAAACATGGCTTGTTCAACACAAGATTACTTTTGAATAAGCTAGTTTGTGCTTGTTGGACAGGAAGCAAAATTCTAGAATTTCAAAAGTAGAAGAAAAATTCTAGAATTCTAGCATCTTCAGGTCAGATGCTACACATCCAGATTTTGGCAATATTTACCATTGGCTTTGATCATTTTGTTTTCCATTTTCATGGAAATTTCTTTATTATAATTTTGGAGTTTTCTTATTTTCCTGAAGACAACCCAATTGCTAACACTTCTCTCTTTATGTCAGTTGGCTTGGATAGAGAGCTGGTATGGTGATACAGTTACTGTTTTGCTCTCAGCTTTTGTTTGTTTTGTAATGTGTTTAGTTTCCAGTTTTACATACCTCAGATGGTAATTCACTTCTGACAACAATTCTGTATCTGTGCCTAAACAGATAGAGCCAAGACAGTGTAATAGTCAGACCTACTCTTCTACACATACTGTTCTCTGTCATCAAACACTTCTTGAAAGCAACGTTCTCTAAGTCTGTAAGCATAATCATAGAGTACTGTCCTGTTGGGAAACCACTTATCGTAGCAGCAGCAGGCACAGCAATACTGAACTGCATGTGATGGTAAAAAGAAATCGCATTGTGGGCTACAGAAGATTAAAAAAAATAAGAAGGCAGATACTACACTGGGCATGGTCACAAGTTTGCACAGCGATTAGAATAGCCATCTCTGACATTACTTATACAATTAAGCAATAATCAAAGTCTAAAAAATGTGGCTTTATGGAAGGAAAAAAAACCAAAATGGTGATGCTGAAGCAAGTCTTTCTCACTGGTTTTATATCTCATCATTAAATCATAAGCTCATTTGGCTAATGCTTAGAACAAGATGGGGAAACACAAGAGGAAAAGATATGAGAAATCTTCTTATTGTCAGTGTTATAATAGCTGACATTAAACTCCTGAAAGAGCAGGAAGCTTAATCTAATTAAGATACAGTAGGTAATAGGCAGTAATGTGTCACTTCTCACGCAGTTCTTTTCTCTTTCATCCAGTGCTATAATACGCATTTGAATATTAGGTCAAAGTACCCAAAGAATTATTTTTTACAATTATTTTTCAGCTTTGATAGTAATATTTCCTACTTTTTACAGATCTCTTCTTCAAAAGCAGTTTTTACCAATCATTGTTAGTTTCTTTTCAAAACATTGATTCTTTCCTGAATCCAAAATAATTAAGATGTCCCACTCCAGTCCTCATGGATACCAGAAGGCAGCTGTTGAGCATATGTCCATCCATAAGATATCTTTATCTGCTAATACTATGGTCAAAACATACCCTTTTAGTATGTAATATCTAGGCAGGTTTCTTCTTTCCCTGAGTACACTTCTCTGGTTTCTGATGAGCAGTCTGGGCTGCACCTTCTGCTCAGGTGCTGTCCTGACCTGCAGAAGGGGCTCGGCCTTCTCAGTCAGTTGGAATCTTTCTCACTTGTCCATATTTTGGTCACAAAGGCTATGGCCCAAAAAGCAGGAAGGGATTAACAACAATGAGCTCAGAGTTTGAAATGTAATCAGCAGGCAAGTGGTGGGGAAATACAATTACTCTCAGTTCTCTGTTCCACCCAAACCACCCATTGCCTAAAGACTGTCATAGCCCTTAAAGGGCAAGGGAAAAGGACAAAAGCAATCATGAAATGTGCTTTAAAAAACCCACAACCAAAGACATCAGGTACCATCAGAGAGAGGATCAGTGTACCCCATGTAGGCATATGCATGTGACAGATTCATATCTTTATCAGAGTGCTCCGAGATTCTAGGGGGCCAATGATCAGCTCTTATTTAGCAGCAGGGCTGAACAAACTGCAAAAAAAAAAAAACAGCCAACAAACCCACACCATTCCTAAGCAAGCATATCTACAAATAGACTGGGCATAAGGCACCCTAGAAGAGCCTGTTCCGGCTAAGCTAACAACCCAATGACAAGACGATTACTAGGAAACTACAAATTACTTTGCTATTTTAACTGCTACTTAAAACACCAGTGACAAGGTGTCATTTTAGACACCAGTAGTAATATTCAGCAGTTCTGGCGTAATGCACTATCAGACACTACATCTGAGACAAATTCTCTACCTTTTCCCCAGTTAGGAGTCAAACCTCTGGGACACCTATGTGTTCTTCATTTAACTGAAGTTAAGTCAAATTGAGGACATTCTGCCCCTTGCCAGGATCCAGTGATTTCTCACATTCATAATCCCAAACTTTTTCCATTATCTCAATGAGTGAGTTGTATTCTTAGTTGGATTAATCATTCCCTCCCTGCCCCCCTTCAAGGACAGTTGCAAATGTGATTTCTCTTCAGTTGCATTTTAAATTAGAAAACCTAAATGGCTTCCACCTATGGCTGAATATAAAGTTAAATAGATGTCTCTTGTTATATTTCCTCAGGATGAGTCATTTAAAGGGTTTAAACAGCAGAGTAACATACACAAGTAAGAATAATAATGTCCTTGTTGGTGATAATTCAATGAAACAAGCAGATTAGTCACTAGGGGATGACTGAAGTGTTGTATATTTCACTACATTTAATTTTTCTTAGGCACTTTTTTTATTTGATGGTGTCTCCCCTTTCATTTCATTAACCTGGTTATAACAAAAATCAAAACTAAAGTTTTAGATTACAAAGTAGAATTCTTTGAATCCATGCACCAGCTTGGTATGCACCAGCTTGGTATGTGCACATAGTCATAAGCCCAGAGAAGTCTGTAATTTAGCTTTACAGGACAGCCAGTTAGTCCCTCTTGGTGTTTGTGTTGAACTATTGTGGGATAGGTCTAGAAAATCTAAGTAAATAAGGCTCCAACGCAAGCTGGAGAAACACATAGACTTGATGCAGGCCTTCCACTGCACTAATCCCACCTTCCACTAATGACTTGGCTAGATGCCTACTGCATCTAATAAGTAGTAAGGTTGAAAAGATTATCCTGGGTTTGCCCTTCTTTGAGGTGCTTCCTTTTCACCCATCTCCTCTGTGCATCTGTGCATGCATGTATGTCCCTGCTGACTTCTGAGTTGAGTGGCTGATTTCAATCCAGTCTGTCCAAATATGTCTAACAAACATTTCTTTTAGTGACAATATCAGGCTGCACAACTCCCTTTCTTCCGTACTGCCCATTAATGGGACCAACAAAATTGCTTCTGTTGCTGTGCAGTCAGCTAGACCCTCTTGCTGGGATAGTTTAAATGTGTACTAGTTCCCTGATCTTGTTAGGATAATAGCTTGCTAATAGCTGAACCAGTACAACTAGATGTGAATGAGTAGTGGGGAACTGTATAAAAGAATGGATGGGAGCTGCTCTAAATTTCCGCAGTGTTAATGAAAGCAGGCAGCTGGGTATAAGATAAAGACCCTATGAATGCTCTGAACAAAGGAAACAATTCAGCATGCCATCGCTTCTCACTGGACATGAGAAAATCTACTTTGTTTCTCAGCATAGGTATTTATAGGAGTTTTTACCTATTCTGAGTTTCAGCACTCAAAGCATTGTTACCCTGTTATGAGGTTTGTTCAGGTCCACTGCAACTAGAAACCGTCCATATACACTGAAGAACCTGAAAGAGCAGGGTAGGTGGGGTGGGAAGGAGGCTCTAGGTCTTCTGGAGGATTCAAAAAAATTATTTGTTTTCTTTTTTACTTGCTGAGATGTCTTGCTCAAGGTCTGCTTAAATACAGAATCACCTGGAGAGTCAGATCCAGGTGAGATCCCCTGTTGTCACCTAAGACCGACAACCAAGAGGTAAAGTCTGGGAACCACAGCAGCCATCAGAACTCCCACTTCCTTAACACATTTCTTGCAAACACTGAGGATTTCCAAGCATTGGATGCTTCCTTCCCCTGAACAAACAGATCTCCTTCCTGGGACTTGCAGCCATTCTCAGCCATGTAGGAAGAAAGCTAGAAATAACCAATACTGGATTTGAGTCCTGCATTAGCTGACTCCCACTGGTAGGGATAGCTTAACCTCCGTGACATTAGGGAGGCTTTTCTCCACAGCCATTACTCATTCTTTAGCAGTTAAAACACAGAGTACATGCACCTGGCCAAAACATGGACACCCGAGTCTGACTGGAAATTTACATTTCATAGGCAAAATGGCTTTCTGGATTTCTTTTCCTTAATGATGCATATGAGACAGGCTGAGAGAGTTCAAAAGCAAATGAGGAAAAGATGCTCGAACCTCTACTAGTGCAAGAGCACTAAGCACACTTCCGAGCCAGGCTTTCAGCTGGCAGAATTTTGGAGGCACAGCTGGAGCTGTGGGTGTTTGATTCCTCCTGTGTTCAAGTAGACAGGACTGTGGGCACGTTGTAAAGAACAGAAATGTAGACAGCCTAGCCAAATTGCCAGATTTTCCTGCTCTTACTGCAAGACTATGGGTTTTGCCCATTTATAGAATCATAGAATCATAGAATCATTAAGGATGGAAAAGAGCTCTAAGATCATCGAGTCCAACCGTTAACCCAACACCACCATGCCCACTAAACCATGTCCCTAAGCGCCTCATCTACACCTCTTTTAAATACTTCCAGGGATGGTGACTCAACCACTTCCCTGGGCAGCCTCTTCCAAGGCCTGACCACTCTTTCAGTAAAGACGTTTTTCCTAATGTCCAATCTAAACCTCTCTTGGCACAACTTGAGGCCATTTCCTCTCGTCCTATCGCTAGTTACTTGGCAGAAGAGACCAACACCCACCTCGCTACAGCCTCCTTTCAGGTAGTTGTAGAGTGCAATGAGGTCTCCCCTCAGCCTTCTCTTCTCCAGGCTAAACAGCCCCAGTTCCCTCAGCCGCTCCTCATAAGACTTGTGCTCCAGGCCCTTCACCAGCTTCGTTGCCCTTCTCTGGACACGCTCCAGCACCTCAGATCTACAGAAATCACATAGACAGATGTTGGCTGAAACTTTCCAATTCACCTGGAACTGCATTTAAAAGTCCCCTAAAGATAAGGATTACATCTGCAAATCAACATTGAGCTGATTGATAATATCCGTTATACTCTATATTTGCACAATTCTCCCATCTGAGCTTTTTTTTTTTTTTTTTTTGTGATGAAGGAAGCTTACCAGGACATGCAGCATATGAAATGAGTTGTCAGACTGCAGTATATAAAACACTCCAGAGTGGTAGAGGCTTGGCACACACCCAAGTTGGAAATTCAGTGAATGGTGGGCTACATGTTGCTGCTGAATGTGGTACCTAAGGAAAAAAAAAATTGGGAACCCCTAGTTTACAGTGTGCTAGTGCTCAGGCTATCAGGCTATGTGTCTGACAGACACATTCATTTCCCTTTCCAAAAGAAAGAAATACAGTGTACAGGCACTGGATAAATTACTGTTTAGCAGCTGTTCAACATAGCTGTATGTGTAATCCCACACGGTGGTAGACACTAGATAATTTCCAGTAGGTTACCCCACAGTGACAAAGAGAAAAAACTGCCTTGTTTTTATCATTAAGTAAGGGTGACTCTGTATCGCAGGGTTTGACAGGACATAAGTTCACACTCTATTTATCCCACTGTAATTTGTAATGCTGACAGTAAGTTTGGACATGGGAACAGGAGTTAAGGTTTTATTTTTCTCCTCTTAGTAGTAGCCAGAAATATTTCCAGAGTCAAGAGAGATCTTGATTTCTGGTAAACTATTCAGCATGTCACTAATTGCATTCAGCTTTAGTATCAGCTCACAAAGGAACACTGCACTTTGATTTAGCAAAATGAATGCTGGTGGGCAGCCAGAATTTGAATTTTGTAAAATATCATTAGTTATCCTCAGAAGTGCTGTCTCTATGCTATTCTGAGGTCTGAATATTCAGATGAATTAGAAGGAGATCTCAATTTGCTAAAAGACTATGCAGCTGGAGAGTGAGACTTGCTCATCATTGCCAAAAGACAGAACAGAGCATGGCCCTTTTTATAATAACATGAGATTTTAATGGGATTCAGAGTTTGGTGATAAAGTTTTCTAAAATGGATGCTATCAGCTCAGCTTGTGACAAACAGAGCAACTGATGGCAACTTCCAGATACTACCTAGGCTGCCTTTAGTCTGTTGTCATTAGACTTACCGACCCTAAGCATTTTGATTGGAAGCAGTGATGTGCACACAACTGACTCACAATAGACTGTGTATGTTAGGATTGCATTATGGTTTTTGTCTGTGGCATCCAGTCAGGCTTTGACCTTGCTCAGCAGACAGACAATTGGAATTTTCCAGCACTTTCTGTGCGCTAGCCCTTGTATAAATGGAAAATTACAACTATAGCTGGGGAGATGAGTCAGCCAGTCTTCATGACTCCCAAGTATTCCTGCAAGAGTAGACCCCAAAGCAGATTGTAACAGGAGATGCAGATCGTCAGGCTTTCCCAGAAGACTGTGCATTTGTATCAGTGATACTACAGGACAGAGTTGCTAGTGTCTGTAGGGTCAGGAGACGGACAGTCAGTATAGAATATCCAGTACTTGCTACAGTTACTCACAGAGACTGCAAAAAATAGTTACTAAAGTGGATAGCTGAAAAGTTATGGGCAGATGCATCATGTTCTTTTTGTGGAGTTTTTTTCCTCCCAGGGAAATAGCAAGCCTAAGTGTGTGCCCGGCATGGTACTACCACAGAGATCATGTCAGACCAAGGGAATCACCCAAGCCAGTAACTGTTATGCAGTTACAAATCTCTCAGAGATAATAAGCAAAACCTGGAATCATGCCATTCAGCCAACTTAGGAGAAAGGTCAAAGTCTCAGAGGTCTGAAGTCACAGGCTGGGCTTCTCTTGAGTCTGCCAAAAGCACACTTCCCCACCACTCAGCACCTGCAGGAGCAACACAAGTGTCACTTACCTGTATCAGGGTAACTTGGCTGCAATTTCATTCTCAAAGGGAAATGGTAATGAAAAAAATTTTTTTTAGCACACAGCTGTGCTGGCAAAATGTTACTTCAAATGCTACGCTCTGACTAGCAGTTATTGTTGTGTTTTTAAATCTATGTGCCCTTACCTACAGCGAGGTGAGAAGAATCTTCAGGTCTGACCTCTGTTCTTGACATGGAGACTATGGGATCCTGAGGAGCTTTGGCAAAAGCAAAGCAGACTCTGTAAAGGCTGGCCTGGCAGACCCGGTAGTGTCATGCCTCTTATACCATTCTTTCTTGGTTTATGTTGCAAGTAAATAAGTAATCTACTATATGAAAGTTCTTAACAAAGCAACATTTTATTCCAAGGGTATTCAGCACAATTTATAACTATGCATACACTAACTTACACATCTTTATTCAAACAGTCTCATCACTATTATTGCAGTTTCAAATTATGTTCTAAAAATAGCCACAGAGTTGTCATTTATCAGTCACTATTTGCAACTTATGCAGATTAATATTCTTTGGTACATTTAAGACTCACTGTCTTTTACCTTTTCAGATTTTATTTCAAGCATGAAGTTTGATTATAGTGCTGTTCATTAAAATAAATGGCATTCACATCCGCATGTATTCTACAGTTTTCTGTCACAGGTTTCTGGAACTTTGCTTAGACATTTCACCAATAATACCTACCGTACACATTTTAAAAATAATTTGGTTTGTCCTTTTTGCATTCAAGGCAAATGAAACAGAGGAAACACACCCAAACCTACTACCAACCATCATCCTGAAGTAACTGCTTTACTTTCAAAACCATCCTTTCAACTTCTCAAAGTTTCTGTTCTCTCTCCTCCACACATACATTCTTTATTTCTTTCTCCTCTGTTAAATAACTTATGGACTTCACGTATCTGTATGCAGACATCTAACCACATTTCCAGCTAACAGATGTTCAGTTTTTACCACACAGCGAGTTCTCAAAATACAGAAAGATAAAAGATAAAATAGGTGTGATTATAATAGAATTTTAAGTTACATTTCCAACATTAAAAATATGTATTGAGTCAGTTTCCTGCAATGCAAGTCTGACCTTTCGAATCAGTTCCCTTGTCCTGCTTTTATTACCTTGCACTTGTTGCCTAGTAGGCTGTCCCACAGACAATAACCTAACAACACTGGCCCTGATTTCACAAAGTTGTACAATAGGCAAATTGCTTAAGTTAATGTTTGGACATATGGTCAAAGGAATGTTGTGTATTTTTTTGTATAGCGTTTTTTTAAAACTTCACTAGTAATAAGTGTGTTGACTGCTCAATTTTTTATTCATTTAATGAGTCATAAATGTGCAAACAAAACAAAACAGGAAGACTGGCTTTATTAAACGTCCAAGAAATGTATCAGAAATGGTATTTATTAAGACCTTTGGTCTCCTCATACTGAATAATTTTTGAATGCATACATGAATCCAAAGCCAAATTCCTTCTTTTGTTTTGATTCTTCTTTTTTTTAATCTTTTATTGCTGCATCATCTTACATCAGCTGCAATGGATACAGCTGCCTATTATTCTCCATAAAAATAACTACAGCGCATAATCAAAAATACACATTTGCATTAAAAGCAAGTTTCTTGTATTTATCCTTCCCATTGAACTGGAAGAAAAACAGATGCAGTTATCCAATCACAAACAATCATTAACAGGATATTCCTAGCACTCCCCATCGTGCATACCCTAGTCTCCACACGATAGCTCTTCTTGAAGCTTTACTAGCATAATTCTTTTAATTAGGTGTTTTTGGTCTGCTGAACTGTTCTGTTGATAACTATGCTATAGGCACTGAGCCTTTCTAAAGAAATAGTTTCTCTACAGGTAGTATCCAAAAAAAATTCTACCAGGGACTCAAGACAGACAAAATGGCCCCTCGGGCTTGGAGCCAAATCAAGGCTGAAAAGTGCCTCAGAATGCCACTGCTGAATGAAAGATTAATTAATTAATTACTGTTGTTAATACTACCACTATATCCTCAATTTATGTTCCAGGTCACCAAGCAGCGTTCAAAAAAAGGGTTGTGGTCTGCTCGTTACTGCCCCCTTTCATTACAGGATGGGCCATTGAAATACCTCTCACCATTGGCACTGAGCACCTCTTTGCAATCCCTATGGAAGTTTCCCAGAACAACATGGACAGCCCTGGGAACATCAGTGACGTACAGGAATCACAAAAATAACTGGTAGTCTCTATAAACAAAAGTTCAAGGCGATTGAGAAAACAGCACGATTGATCAGGAACCCCACAGTCGTAAGACCTGGAGTATTTATCTAGCTTACTTATCTGTAAAGAAAAGCACTGCTGTAACAATCAGCCAAGACAATTACTTGGGACCTAGCTAGTCCTAGAGGTTAATCACATCCAGAAAAATCCACAGTAGCCCTTCTGAGTAGAAATCTGCATGTACAGCAGTCTGTCAGTCCTGATGCAGCAGTACAGCACCCTTCCACCCCACACATTACATTTTCCTCTAGGTAGTATGTTTGAAGCCTATTTGCCCCAGCTGAGCTATGCAGCAGGGCTTCTGCATTAAAATGATGTTTGTATATCCGGTCAGTTCCCATTTCAGGTGTCGGCCATTCAGGTTTTGCAAGCTGGATTGCTATACCTTCACTGTCCATGCAGTACAAGTTGAACAGGATACTGATTATTGAAATGAGAGTTTATTTTAATGCCCAAGTACTGCCATCCACATTGCTCAGTGGTACGTTGGTGAGAAACAGCCTTTTGGAACAAGCCATCTACCAACATGTGGAAAGGCTTTGGTTTACTCACAAGTGCCTAGCTATTATCGTGCCAAAAACCTATGCATTTCTAGCCCTGTCAATCAGCAGATAAATGTCAATGAGCATATTATGCAGAATCGGTTAGTATTCAATTAATGCAGAAGGTAATAGCAGTCCTGACAAAATTAAACCTCATTTAAGAATTTTAATTTTCAAAACCTGTTCTCTTAAAAAAGTAACCATTAGCGTAGCAGTAAAATGCAGCAGTTCCCCACCCGCTACTCTGCTCAGCACTAATGAAGCCCCATTAAAGCTCTCCAGGCTCCCAGCTGACCTGGTAGGACAGAATTGTCCGGGTAGTGACTGCAGCGGCCCGCTGACAGCAACATGGCGCGCACGTAGAGTTAATAACCAGCAAAGGTCCTCAGCCCTTTCAGGAAACACTACAGTGCCTGCTTTGTATTACACTCCTTCTCAGCAGTGCTTTGAAGAAATGATTACTTAAGTATTGTAAAATGCTGTTCTATATGCAACCTACCTACCACCAGGGACACTGAAAAAAGGAGAGAGATCAGGGAGATTATGTGGGAGAAACTGCAAACAGGGAAGGAAAATATCTTATTATTCTGAATTTCTGAGCAATGCTGTGAAGAGTTATACACCAGCTTCTCCTACACCTCTGGGAACCACAGGTCATCATCACCCATATGCCTCTGGAAAACTGATTCTCTCTTACAAACATGACACAATTTCATGTTTAGCGTACGATTTCGATGCCCTGATCATTCGAATGCCCGGTGCTGGCAGCTTTCATAGCGCTTCCTCCAGTGCCAATGTGACTGCAAGACCGTTGATATGCTTCATTCTCCCTGAACAACTTCCCCTAAGCCTGCGGGACTTCCTTCACAGAGCAGGTATTGACTTTGCTTTGTTTTCCTTTTTTTTTTTTTATTTTGAGAGGAAAGTTCTGCACTTGAAAGACTTCATTAACAACTCATTAACCAGCAAAATGACTCTCTCTGTTTCCAAGGCAGCTGACCCTGGCTGTCCGGTGGCAACGGCTAAAGTAGCTGTCCCTCTCCACAGGGGAAGCGCTGCCATTTTCTCCCCTTCCTCCCCTCCCGGAGGTCTGGGGGGACGTGCTGCCCCAGCACGCCCATGCCCCTCAGCTTCCCCCATGCTGATGGCTTTCCCCCACAGTCCCCACCCAACCACACCAAACACAGCCTGCAACCCAAGACCACGAGCCCATTAAAAACACCTACAACCTGGCGTTAAGCTTCCCCCAGCCCTGCCGGCCCCCTCTGCCCCGACCCAGAGGGGGAGGCCAGGCCCAGTGGCACCCTCCCCAGCGCCGGTGGCTGAGACACCCTGGATGGTGTTCCCAGGGTACAGAGAAAGACCTCCATGTGTTTTTGATTCCTCCTCTGGGTTCTAAAAAATAGTATAGCTCAAATGTACTGGCACTTGAATTCGTTCATACAGCCTCGCTACTAAGAAGATAACTATAGCCTCGCTACTAAGAAGATAACTATAAGCACTTTGATTTTGTTAGCTGAAAGCTAATGGCAGTGTCAGCTTATCTTTCCACCCAAATTTAATCTTCTAGGGAATCCTAAATGAGCGTGCCAAGCTGCTAAGGGTACCGCTTTTCTCCAGAGGAAGCAAAGCTCTCCTCGCTGACATGTCGGCACCGAAGGGTGCACAGAGCAGGGGCACGGCTGCGGGGCCAGGCAGAGGCAAGCCCCCGCTCCCCGGGTCTTGCAGGGAGGCCACATAGAAAAAGCAATGCCTGTCTTAATATTCAGCTGTGCCCAGGGACATCCCCGTGAAAGTGCAGTGTAGCAGCAAAACACCATGCTACTGCAGCTTGTAGAGGTTCATATGTTAACTAGTAAGGCAAAGGAAGAAAATGTTCGCAAAAATCCTCAGCTTATCTCTGGCACTTCTGTCATGTCAAGTAACTCTCCGATGTGGTGTGGCAAAGCTGTTTGAATATCAGTACACATCAATGGGTTTGCTTTTTAATCCTATTACTTTCTGGCAATCGGCCTGTCCGTAATTAAGTGCAGTACCTCTTGCCCCTGCGAGCCTGCTGCTCCATCTCCTCGCCAGCGAGGGAAGCTGTCCACTGCAGCTCACTGCACCGTGGGACCCCTCTGGCACAGGGCTGCACTGCTGCAAAGTGCAATTAATCAACATGAGTCCTGCTCTCAGCCCATCATTTCCCACCCCCGACTCCAGCAATCGATGGGGGCATCTGTGCTGCCCAAAGAGTTTGGCGATAACAATCATATTGCCTCTGCACAAGGGCTCATGCTATCGCATCTCATGAGCCAGTGGTTCTGCAGTCCTCTTCACTTTTTTTCTCAGAAGCTAAGTCATAAAAACAACCTCCTCAAGGTTACACCGCTAGGTGCTGACAGTCAGAGAAATAAATTAGGTTTTCACAATTGCCAGCCCTGCTGCCTCCTGGCCTTTTTGCTGCTCTCCAGCTTTCTCTCGAACTCCAGTAAGCCTCCCTGCAGTGAACCTGCCGGATTGTGACTACTGGAAAGGGGAAGCAAGAGCAAGCCAGAGATAAAGGCAAGGCAAAACAGAGGAGTGTCTGTAGCATGTCACCTGCCCACCTATATAAGTGTGTTAGCACAGCAATGCAAACAACATAACGGCCTCAAGTTCTCCTGACTTGCAGAGTAGCTGTGAAAGTCCTGGGGACAGGACAGGGAAAGGCCAGAAAGAGCTCAGCTGATAGTGCAGCAGAGGCACAGCAAAGAACAAGTCTGCACGGACTGCAAATATAGGCATCAGCAAGCATTGCCCTGATCACCTGCAAATCCCTCATGTCTCTGTTAGATCTCAAAGCATGAATGGGTTGCATGAATGAGAGCCCCATCTTCTTGGATGGATGGATAAAAACCCATCCACTTCTCAAAGGAATATGGAAAGCAGACTTTACCTAAATACAAAAGTTTTACCAGTGATTTAAGTTATAGTTGTACTCATAAACTCCTTATATATACACTTTTATAATGAACCAGGATTAGACTTCTTTCCCATTTAATCTTTTATACTTTATTTTGCAATATAAATTAAGCAAATTGTAATAACATACATACCAGCCATTCTTACACCAGTATGAAAATGTGAACATATTAAGGCATGTGTCTGCTGTTAATACAATACTTGCATACACCCTGCTATGACAGTATCTTCCTAGATTCACATCTTCTCTTATTCCCCCATAGCTGTGCAGAGAAGACCAAAGCGATCTATAATCCAAATAAATGTGTTCCATTACGAAGGCCATTAACACCCAGAGGATCACTTTCCAAAATTTTTTTATTTGTTTGTTTTTTTGTCTGACACCAAAATAGCATAATAGCATTACAGCTAAAATATTATGTTATATATAGCATACATAGGCATCACTGTATTTTCTTTCTATAATATACATACAGCGTATATTACTGTATTATATATACAAAAGCTCAACAGTATTTTTTGTATGCTAGCTAGTTTTTATCCTAACTGAACACTAAGAAATGTGTCATAGTAAAATACACCATCCTGCCTGTAATTTCAAAGCTAAGGGTCATGCCCCTGACTCACTCTGGCCTTTGGCAACTCAGCTCCAATTAGCTTACTAGCACTAATAAAAGATTCTCAGCCAAGTGCAGCGTGCTTCAGAAAACACCTTATGTACCATGGGCACTTTAATCAATTTCAGTAATACAGGTTTAAAAGTTATTCCCTTTCAGGTATGAATTTATCATCTTAGTGGGGTTCCATGACAAACTTTGTATTTGTATTCATAAACAATGTAAATAAACCAGACTGAATCTCAAAGGCTAAAAAGAATTTTTCAGGTCTATATTGTGCCTACGAAATTTAGCACTTTTGTAATTTAGCATCTTTTCTACAGATGGTTATATTTATGTAGAGAGAGATGGTTTATTACATATGGGAGTTTAATATTCCAAACAATTAATAACAACTCATCTCTGAATCTTTCATCTGTAAGAAATATATTCCTTAGTGCCTTGCGTGTATGCCTGAATTTAGATTTGCTGCGTGATGAGGAATAAATTAGGTCTTTTTACTTTGGTTTATAGTTCTCTCTGACTTTACTATGCACTGCTTAATATTCAAGGGATTCTTCAATCATACACACTACATGTCATATTGCTGCTGTGATACATGATGTATCTTCAACCCAGCTGACACTAGGAGTTGAACTAGCAACCTTTATCATACAAACAGTGCCTTCATATAGCTCTACAGCTGGAACTAAGGAAACAAGCTTGTCAATGGATAGACTCATATTCAAGACACATCATACACACTGTCCAATAAATTAGATAAGTGGATTTTTAGGAAATCTGAACTAGTAAGAGTGTGTGTTATATCACTTTCAAATCTGTTTACTCATTGCCATGCAACTACCAATACCAGTGAGAACTGATGAGAGGCAATCCACTGCATCCTGTGTAGTTTAGTCTCCAGTTCCTTTGAGCTCCTGTCAAATTGTCTTTCTTTCTGGTCCTCAGAAGAATCCTCTGGCAGTTTGGTAGGTCTTGAGGAGCAGCCAGAAAATGGTGAAATTCTTCTACAGACACTCAGTGCTTCCTTGCCAATGAATCAAATCAAATTCAGAAACAGTAATACATCTAGAAAGAGTGAGTGCTATTATCCAGACAGAAATGCACCCAAACTGTGGAAGACAGGAGCACAGGGGTATTGGAGATAGATGACATAACCCTTCATTAGCATGGCCTAATAAGGCATGCAACACATTGTGGCAGGTAGCTATAAAACTAAATACTTAAGACTAATCTGCCTAGCTATGAACTTGAAAAGGATGGTTTTGTAGTGAGAGAGGGAAAGAACGGGGCCTTGGGAATATCGCTATCAGCAAAACGTTCCTGGCAATATAGAAACATAATGAAGGATAACTGAACCTCAGGGAGCCTGGAGCCTTTTGCCCCAAAGTAATAAAGGCTGAAAATGGGGATGAGAAAGAGAAAAAATGAAAAGACATGTGAAATCCACTGCATTGAAGAACAATCCTTGCTGGAGGGTTAAAGGAATTTTCTGGTTGTGCAGTGCTGCTGACAGCGTCTGAACACAGGCAACAAAATGAAAATCATAGAATCATACAATAGTTTGGATTGGAAGGGACCTTTAAAGGTCATCTAGTCCAACCCCTCTGCAGTGAGCAGGGACATCTTCAACTAGATCAAGTTGCTCAGAGCCCCGTCCAACCTGACCTTGAAGGTTTCCAGGGATGGGGCATCTACCACCTCTCTGGGCAACCTGTTCCAGTGTTTCACCACCCTCATTGTAAAAAATTTCTTCCTCATATCTAGTCTGAATCTTTCCTCTTTGAGTATAAAACCATTACCCCTTGTCCTGTCACAAACAGGCCCTGCTAAAAAGTCTGTCTCTATCTTTCTTATAAGCCCCCTTTAAGTACTGAAAGGCTACAATAAGGTCTCCCCGGAGCCTTCTCTTCTCCAGGCTGAACAACCCCAACTCTCTCAGCCTTTCTTCATAGGAGAGGTCTTCCATCACCCTGATCATTTTCGTGGCCCTCCTCTGGACCCGCTCCAACAGGTCTGTATGTCTTTCATGTGCTGAGGGTTCCAGAGCTGGATGCAGTACTCCAGGTGGGGTCTCACCAGAGCAGAATCACTCCCTTGACCTGCTGACCACGCTTCTTTTGATGCAGCCCAGGATACGGTTGGCCTTCTTGGCTGCGAGCACACAGTCAGCTCATGTCCAGCTTTTCATCCCCCAGTACCCCCAAGTCCTTCTCAGCAGTGTTCCTCTCAATCCCGTCATCCCTCAGCCTGTATTGATACCGCGGGTTGCCCCAACCCAGGTGAAGGACCTTGCACTTGGCCTTCGGCAAGTTGAACCTTGTTGAACCTCATGAGGTTCACAGGGGCCAACTTCTCGAGCTTGTCCAGGTCCCCTTGGATGGCATCCCATCCCCGCGGCATGTCAACCACACCACTCAGCTTGGTGTCATCTGCAAACTCGCTGAGGGTGCACTCGATCCCACTGTGTCATTGATGAAGATATTAAACAGTACCAGTCCCAATCCGGACCACTGCAGGACACCACTCATCACCGACCTCCATCTGGACATTGAGCTGTTGACCACTTCCCTCTGGATGCGACCATCCAACCAGTTCCTCATCCACCAAACAGTCCACCCATCAAATCCATACCTCTCCAATTTAGAGAGAAGAACATTGTGGGGGACCATGTCAAAGGCCTTACAGAAGTCCAGATAGATGACATCTATAACTCTTCTCTTGTCCACTGACGTAGTCACTCCATCATAAAAGGCCACTAGGTTGGTCAGGCAAGACTTGCCCTTGGTGAAGCCATGCTGGCTGTCTCGAATCACTTCCTTGTCCT
>NW_009185925.1:28442-36314 GCF_000690835.1 Fulmarus glacialis
GCTCATGTCCAGCTTTTCATCCACCAGTACCCCCAAGTCCTTCTCAGCAGGGTTGCTCTCAATCCCTTCATCCCTCAGCCTGTATTGATACCGCGGGTTGCCCCAACCCAGGTGAAGGACCTTGCACTTGGCCTTCGGCAAGTTGAACCTTGTTGAACCTCATGAGGTTCACAGGGGCCAACTTCTCGAGCTTGTCCAGGTCCCCTTGGATGGCATCCCATCCCCGCGGCATGTCAACCACACCACTCAGCTTGGTGTCATCTGCAAACTCGCTGAGGGTGCACTCGATCCCACTGTGTCATTGATGAAGATATTAAACAGTACCAGTCCCAATACGGACCACTGCAGGACACCACTCATCACCGATCTCCATCTGGACATTGAGCTGTTGACCACTACCCTCTGGATACGACCATCCAACCAACTCCTCATCACCGGACAGTCCCAATCAAATTCATACCTCTTCTGTTTAGAAGGAAAGAAGTTGTGGGGGACCATGTCAAAGGCCTTACAGAGGTCCAGATAGATGACATCTGTAGCCCTTCCCATATCCACTGATGTAGTCACTCCATCATAGAAAGCCATTAGGTTGATCAGGCAGGACTTGACCCTGGTGAAGCCATGCTGGCTGTCTTCAGTCACCTCCCTGGGATTCAAGGTCCTTGAATCACCTCCTCCATGTGCCTTAGCATAGCTTCCAGGAGGATCTGTTCTATGATCTTCCCAGGCACAGATGTGAGACTGACTGGCCTATAGTTCCCCGCGTCTTCCTCAATCTCGGCGCTTGAGGCAACAGTTTACTGCCATTATCCTTGCACCCTCTCCCAGGGCTTTTTTTTTTTATCTTTACACATCAACTGACAAATACAGCAGCCGTTCTGCAGCTGAATATAGCCATGCTCACCAGAACAACCCCATTTTCATAATCACTGTCCAATTCAGAAGGTAAGGAGAACTTCCACTGCAGAATGACTGCTGCTGGACTTCCAGCTTCAACTTCGTGCCTAAGGAAAGTTTCATAAAAAAGGTCTAAGAAAAGCTTTGATTTTATACTTCATACGCTTACGTTTCCAGAAGTTTAGTACTCCCAGCCTGATTTGGGCCTGAAGGGAAGCAAGTCACCTAATCACCTTTTCTAAGGTGTTTTCTACATGCTGCCTATAACTACCCATGCTTAGTCCCAGTGTTTCAGACCACAGCTCAAATAGGCATGATCACTAGTTGTTTAACAAGAGGCAACTTCCATCCCCAATACACAGCATGCATTTTCTTCCCAATTCTCTCTCTTATCATTCCCTTGCTAGTTCACTACCTCTAGTGGTTTTACAAATGCTCAGAGGTTTCATTCTGTTAGGCAAGAAAGAACAGTGCTAAAAATGCCTTTTCATTGGCTTAACTCTTTAAGGGATCAGAGTAGTGGAGAGCGTTCCCCTTCATAACAGCTTGAATAAATAAATGGACTGAAGCGCCCTCTTGTGTTTCTCTACCTAAAGCTAAGAGAGGCTTAAGAAAATATTCTTAAGAATACTCCTATATAGAATGTTAATATAGAATATAGAATGTTAAGAAAATATTCTTAAGAAAATATTTAATAGCATGCCAGGTATTAAAACATGAAAGAGCACAGAGGCATTTAGAAAATATTTTCAGGACCCAGGCTTCCATGCTATCACTATCACATTTCACAGTGCAAAAAATATGCTAAAATATTTCTAGGCTTTGTTGATCACTTGTCCTGTATTGTACTGCCTCAGCACTGCTACATTTATATCTAAGTTACAGCAAAAATCAAGAAAGCATCAGCAGAACAGAGTTACAAAAATAAACACTTACAAAACAGTCCAAAATGTGACATTTTTGTTTTGGTCCATTTCCTGAAGTAGTGTCTTTGAAAATAGCAATAAAGCAAGATTTTATGTTAAAAAAAAAACCAACAACTTTAAGAAGTAGCAAATATTTAATATTAAACTGGCAACCTTTTTTGTCAGCTGAATGGAATTACTCGTGTGAGAAGGGATAGCCTCTGTGAATCAGGTCAGAGGGGTCAGGGCCTGAAATCTTTCTGTGGTTTCTATGCTTTCACAGTAGGATATTGTAGCATGTTATATGTTAATGTTAATGTTTAGATCCTGCTTTAGGATCCCTTGTTTGGGGGAACCAATGTGAATAATAACAACAAATTTATTGTTTATTTATGAGGGAGGAAAATACTTAAAAAACAAATTTACTTTGGAAAAATCAGTCATAGTTTGCATGTAATAGTTTGCAAAGTAAACTCAAACCTTCATGTGCTTTTCACTAGGGATATTCCTGACACATCCAGCTTGTCGAGAAGATAAAAACCAAAATCTGTGTGCAAAGCCCATGCAGTAAATTCAGACAACTGCAACAGGAACTGGTCCTCTCACAGCACCCGCCAACTGTCCTTGGCTGGCAGAGACATCAGGTAGTGCTCATCGCCCAGGCTGCTCAGCTCCCAGCACAGCATCCCCGTTCAATTACTCCTGCTTTGCTCTATCCCCACATTTTTGACAGGCAGCTCCCTGCAGATCTCTATTTTAATATTTAACAGCTGAACTGGAGCAGTTGTTTGGGGAAAGAAATTGAGGTTTTAGTATCTGGGAAATTTTTGCCTGGAGACGAATGAGACTTTGCCATTGAAGTGGTTGGCTTACAGTTGCAGAGATTTAAATGTTCATTTTTAGGTTGCAGTTCTGGCCTATTGAGATGGATGTGGCACTTGACACCTTTCACTACAATTGTTTCAGTTCTCTGGAGGGTCAGAAAGATTGCTTTCAGATCATGGTTTTTCTTTAGACTTTTTTTCTTCACAGTTATAAAGGCTCACTCTTTGAAATTAGAGTTGTGTTCCAAGGGACCTATTTGATACCTATCAAATTATAAGTTAAATGGGCCTGTAAGAATAAATATGAATCTTGTCTACTTATAGGAGGCAATGGGATGGGGTGGACTGTTTTTAGATGTACCAAAATTCAGAGCTTGACATGTGTGCAGAACTGGGCTGTCTGTGGAGTGTTGCTGTTTTATTTCCCACGGTTCTGGTATCGTTTATCACAAATATAGCCTAAGGTAGACTCCTGCTTATCTGAGCTACTCCCGACAGGCGCATGCTGACTCAGGAGCTATTTGGACTCTCCTGTAGTGGGGCATTTTATTTGGTCATCGTATGTCCCAGAGGATGCTGAGCTATGCAGCAACCTACATGGGTTGTTCTCAAAATCCACAGTCCCATCCCCTCACTCCCTCTGCTGTGATGGGATGGTTTTTGAAAGCTCAAATTTTCACAGCCTGTTCTTTTTCTTTTTCCTCCTCTAATACCACATTTATAAGCCAAATTCTGGCAAACCGATACATGTTTCACAACCACCAGGTAGAAATTCAGGAACCCCGAAGCAGAGTTCATCGGTTATTGTCTCACCGATTCCACCCTACAATCTCAGACAGGAGCCATCAGTCGCATCCATCAAGCTGGCAAAACAGAGGGAAGACTGAAGTGTGGACTGCGATAGCTCCCCAGACCAACCAAGGAGTTATAGCTGAAAACTGATTTTGTCTTTGATGACAGAAATCCCTTTCTAAAAGGTAGAGTCTGAATTAACAGAAGCAGTTACTTGGGTTTATTAATATTCAAAACTACAGCCATGATTAATAGCAGGGAATGGCTGCCTCTGCTATTATATTGTTACTCTATTATTTTTCAGTTATTACTGTGTTATAGTCTTTTATAGTTCAATGTCTTCTCTATTTTGTTTGTTAAATTTTGTCTTAATTTGTTTCAGCTGCTCATGAATTGTGCATGCCCCCTAGATAAAAAGCTATATGGAACTCCAGAAAGCATGAAAGAGCAACTCCCATCAGATAGCTGACTGGCGTGACCTAATAACCTGCTTTCTTCACTCAAAATTAGAATTAAGATGTCATTTCTCTTTTCTTGCTATCCCCTCACTGAAGACTGGATCTAAAGCCACCTGAGTTCAGCAGATCTCTTCCCAGTGGCTTGTTTTCTCTGGGCTGTCCATCGGGAACCTGACTGAGATACAGATGTAGATCACTGACTATTTTAAGTTATTTTAACAACTTTGAAGAAAGAAAACATGCCTCTGAACTAAGCATTAAACTGACTGGCCAAAACACAAGAACTGCCCGCCGTGACAAACGGGCAAGTGTATTTGCAAGGGAAGAGAGCACAGGAGAAGTCATGCACAATCACTTTCAGGTGCAAAATAATACATCTTTTACATCTCTGGTGTCCTCTTCTCTCTACAAACACAGGCCCTGAAATGAATATGTAGATATTATAACTTTTCACAAAAAATGCTCAGATACAAAATATGGTTTGAGTTATAAAATTACCATGATGAAGTTGGGCACTCTCCTGAGTACAGTGAATGCAGATGCATCTTGCAAGATTGAGTAGTTATAATACATATGATGATCTTAAAAATATATAATTTTATCTTCTTTATAGTAAATTATTAGCAAATTTTATGACAGAGTAGCTATGCAGAATTTTCTAAATCTGAGTTTCTTTTTATTTAAAGAAATTACTAGACATCTTGCATATCTACTCAATACAGATAAGAAAGACTATGATTTATTAAACAGACTTGGCTATCTGTTGTTTTGTTGCTGCAATACCAGATGACAGGAGGTAAAAATAAGTAAGGATTTAGAGATGCTGAACAGAGAGAGGGATACTAGGATTTGTTTTTTTTTTTCATAGAACACATTTTGCTATGGATGCAATACCAGCAGAAATCTTATAGGCCCCTGATTTAGTTAGCTATTTCTATTCAGGTAAGTTTTCAAGTACCCTTGCAGTCAGCAAAACTTTTAAGCATGTGTTTAATTCTCACCGCCTTAAAAACTGTAGTGAATCTTTATTTCAGCTCAGTATCTTTGTGGGAATCTTACTGGAATACAGCACTTTTCATGCCCTGGATAGATGTTGCAAGTTGCACTTCCAAAAGCATTGTCCTTTCAACTGGGTGGGTTTTGTGTATGTTTGTGCTTCTCTGGCTGTGTCAAATACTGGCCTTGTAAGCCGACAGAATAGCTAACTGTGTTCATGTATCTCTGTTTTTATTCTATACTAAAGCAGTAGGTATAGTCAAAGTAGTGGTTAAAAAAAGGGCTTGGATGTTCAGGGCATAAGAAAGGGTACATTATTTACTTCCCTTTTGTCATGTTTGGATTTGAACATTGAATTACAGGGGCACTACGACAAATGAATCTAGTCAGCCATGTTATGAAACAGTTAGTGAAAAGTTTACTGAAGTCAGAGGGAAGTCAAGAATTCTGTTTGTTCCCAAGAGATGACATGTCTGCTTTGATAAAAATTTTCCATTTGATGCTCAATATAGATACCAGAGATAAATGAATTTCAAGTGCTCGCCTTCTTTGACTGGCATTCTTATAAGCAAAATTAAACTGGTGTTAATGACTGTAGCCCCAGATCAGTCAATGGTGCTAAATAAATCCTTAACAGCTGAGGATCTAGCATGGTGTATATTTTAGTATGAGCTCAGGCATTTCACTCAAGAATTAGACCTGAAAAGACAAGTACTTCTGAAATTAATGGTAGGTGCTTCCTGCTGTAGGTTTGGTTGGTTTGTAAGTGTATTGAAGCCAAAACAGCAGAAGCTAAGAAATGACACTGAGTACCTTCTGCCAGAAGCCCAAAAATGGGGGGCAATCTACATATATCCTGGAGAAAGACATCAGTCAACTGGCATAAGCCTCCCAAATTACTGACCGTTTATCTTAGCCCTTGATAGGATTGCTCAAGGCATGTATTTTCGCATTTTGACTTTTATGCTTTCTCATTATTATTTTGTTTAATAGATTACAAGAATACAAAGAGTTAGATACAATACCCCAGAAAAGCACTTTTGTACCATAAAAATAAGCTAGAGACCAAGCTGCTAAATCTGCCATTGTAGGGCCATTGATCAGACTTCAAAATATTCTTGTAGCGCTTTCCTAACCTCACACATTTTCACCATCCATTTCAACGTGAGAGCATCTAAACTCAGTTTAACCTAAGTCACCAGAACAACCTACATGAGTAACTGCATCCACACTAGATGACAGAAGAATGTGGCAATTTCATGAAGAACCGTTTCTAAGGAAAAAACCACTGTCTATGCTGCAGACCTGGTGGGAATTCCTGTACTCCAAAAGACCACCCAGCTAACTGGGGTTCTCAGAGAAGGTGTCTGTGACTTACAGACAAGGCTACCCAGTCAGCTGCATGCCAAGGGTCAGGCAGCTGCAACTAAAGGCCACCAAACTACGGACAACACCTGAAATCTCCTCAAAATCCTAAATGGCCAAGGCTGAGGAAGCAATACAGCAGAGTGGCATGTGTCCAAAAAGGTGAAGCCCAAGAAAACCATTATACTTTTATCAACCAAGCCTGTGATCTCAAGCAATTAAATTAAGTACATTTGACAAGACCTATTTTCTTTTAAGCCCTATTGACTGACATTAATTCTACTTCAATCTTTTAACCATTCCATCTTTTGGCCACAAATCAATGCAAGATTGACCTAAAATTACTCAGGTCATTTCACT
Source organism: Fulmarus glacialis (assembly GCF_000690835.1). Lineage (NCBI taxonomy): Eukaryota > Metazoa > Chordata > Aves > Procellariiformes > Procellariidae > Fulmarus > Fulmarus glacialis. The sequence continues at coordinate 35,040 of NW_009185925.1, forward strand.
TACCTTTCTAAAAATATTGTCATAACTTTCATACTGTCCCTAGTCTCTTGGAACGTATGCAGTTATAAATTTACAAGAAATTTAGGCATGGCCCAGAGATGTCTACTACAAACACAAGCATTTTTCAGTCATCTTAGTACCCTTGTTGGAGTCGTAAGGATGGAAGAGGCTGGAGGAACTTGGACCTCCAGCCTGTGCATTTTCTTACCTGAGTGTGTTTGTCTGCTCCAGCTCAAGGGCTGGAGATGGTATCTCGTTAATCTCTACTGCTCTCATACACGCCCCTCTTGGCCATTCTCTCCTCAAAATTTTAACACATATTAGGGTGCAGTCGGTCCTATGCTGAGAAATTTGCAATAGGCACTTCTGCAAAATTCCTCAGGCTTGTCACTTGTCCCTTTGAAGAAGAGCCTGGATATTGGGAAAGCAGCATGAGTCAATATACCCAGGGGAAGGAAGAGGATTTGCCCCTTAGGATGTGCTGCAGACTAGGGGGAATGCAAGACGATTGAATAAAATAAGCAAGTCTCTCAAATATAATTTGTCCTGACTCTGGATTATACAGAATCTTAACATTTTATAGCATTTCCAGGCTGTTTGTTCTTGGATTTACCCCTCTCCATATGTCTTCCTTCTGAATGAAGTAGTCCTAAATTTCTGACTCCTTATAAGTTAATTTTCCTTTCAGGACCCTGGGTTTTGTCTCCTCTTCATTCAGAACACCGTCTCATTGCTTTTAAAAGAGCCCTCTTCATTATGAATACCTCAACAACCATATCCATCAAAACCCTTCTTTGTCCAGAGTTGATGGTCATGACGATGATGATGACAATGATGGTGATGATGATAATAATAGTAAAAAAATCTAGTGAATCAGAAAAGAGTATTAGGGAGGGAAGAGTAGACTAGAATAGCAATTAGTCTCTATAAAATAACTAGTACTTATAATGAAATGCATGTCACACTGGTAGAATGCTTGAAAATCCCAATCATTAAATGAAAGTGCCTGAAAGTAAGAGACATAGATATCTTCAGATGGGCACAGCTGGTACATTTCCATATGCAGCGATTCCTCATGTAACAGCCTTATCTCTAACTTTCAGGACAATCCAGCAAACTGAGTGTGTTACTGACATTTTCAGAGGGAGTTTTCACAAGTCAGACTCACTTTGTTATGCAACAAACCATAAAATGCACAAAGTCATGTAGCATTTCCAGTGAAGACATGCTACGAAATAAATGAATCTCAGTCTTTTAAATACTTCCAGGGATGGT
>NW_009185926.1:0-44484 GCF_000690835.1 Fulmarus glacialis
GAGCGGCTGCGTGGTATTTGGCTGCCTCCAGGTTAAACCACGACACTGTAGTATCTGTGTTAATTTGACAATTCGATTACTCATTGAAATGTTCTGTTTGGTGGATATCACTGATGCTGAATTTGGGAAGCTTTCCTAGTAACTTGCATAAGCATACCTTGGTCATGTTTTATTTTAATGTATACTTGAGATTTACTCTATGAGTTATGATTGATCTGAATGAGGATTATAAATCAGAAGTGTTGGAGATCTCTTCTGAAAAAGGGGACATAATTTCAGAAGGAAATAAAAGCATAACTGTTGAACTATATTCAAAAGGTAATGAAACAGCAATGATTAGAGTTCTGTGCTGTGAAAACCTAGCCTTTTGGTCTTTCAAGCAGAGTTGAGTATATATACATCACTGTGGTGATGTTTATCAGAATAGAAACTGATCTTTCTGTTGCTTTGTCTTAGTTTGTCTTAGTTTTCTTGCATAGATGTCTGATTTATGTTTTCAGACTTACTTCAAGAATTCAGAGGGCCCGTGGAAAGCAGCAATCAACACAGTAAGGCGAAGAAACCAGGAAAACTGTCCCCTGTCCCAGCCACTGTTTTTAGGCACAGCTCAACCTCAGTCACGAAAAAGGGTAGGTTATGTGCCTAAGGTAGACCCTAGAATGTGCCAAGCAGCTGTTTTCATTATAAATATTGGCAAATAATGGGAGTCAGGCTTTATTTCAGCACTGGGAAGGGTGGATTAGCTATGTAGAAATGCAGCATTCCCATTATAATGAAAGCCTGGATACCTTTTTTGCAAAACAGGATCTTTACGGGAACACTGGTCACAAGTGCACTTGACTGCATTGGAAACAGGGTCATTGCTATTCATTTGTGCTTCTTTTCTACAGAAATGGAATACCCAGTTGATTATACCTGCAACCAGTACAAACAAAAATAATTCAGAAGAGGACAGGGAAAAGAACCATGTTGATTTGTACAGTATGAATGAGTCTTTTCCAGTGGAGCAGCTGCAGACTTTTTCTCAGCTCCTACAAAATATCCACCACCTAGAGGTGAGTTTCAGGAAGGTCTCGGTAAGCTCACTGAACGTTTTGAGAGATCGAAGGATATTCCTCTATGCCCTGTTTATATGTGAATAGTGGGTGGGCTACCTAGTTCTGACAGAGCATCTAGTCCTACCTGAGGGTGATGAATGAGTCCTAGAGACGGTCTTGTTGCTGGTAAAACGATTGGCCAACTCTGATAGAATGAGATTCTCTGGCAGTTTGCTGATGTAAATACTGAATTTCTTGATTTCTCTTGCAGTTTCCTTCCCAGATGGGTTCAGTGCTAACAAACCCTTTATTGCTTCACTACATGAATTGCATCAAAGATGATTCTATTTATCTGAGGCTCTACTATTGGATGGGCCAGACTCTTCAGGAAGGTAGGAACTTAGTATTATCTTGCATGGTAGGGAGGTAAAGGATGTCTGAGGCTTTTCACATTTCAATAATGGTACTTTGCTATTCAGATTTATAGTGATAATCACATAGTGTTAAAACAACTACTGGAGGAGAACTGAATTTTGTTTCTGATTGTGCTTATTCTTGCTGTGCTCATATTCAAATACAGTATTCTCTCCTGTTTAGAATGCACCTGGTGTGTGGCTGATAATTACGGATATGAAGAAGAATTCAAGGACTTCCTGGAAACTGTATACAAGACAGAGTGTTTCTTGCAGGTAAGTGCCTGTTTTGTGGAAACCAAGGGTTTCACGAAGTCTTCCCTGAAAGTACTTTTGGGACTTGCCTGTTTCCTGTAGTATCTCTGAGAAGTGACGGTGTTTTAAGTAATAAAAATACATATTCCTACAGCAAGTCAATATTCTGGAGATGACCTTGTTTTCTGCAGGAAAGATAATTTGAGAATGATACTGAGAATGATAATTTGAATGTCCTGGTGAACTGTATGGCAGGAAGGAGGTGTAAGCCTCTTTCTCCAGGGTGAAGTGAGCATGGCAAGGTGCAGGCATATGAGATGAGTTTTTGAATGTTCATCTTCTGCTTTGTAGGAGGGATTTTCTTCCTGTGAAGAGTTCCTCTATAAAAGCCTTCCTCTCTGGGATGGCTTCTGCTGCCGATCACAAATCCTCAGACTTGTGAGTTGGATCCCCCTCAGCAGCTTCTCTGGTATGTGTTGCAGATCCTTTGGGTGAGGCTGGACAATATCTGATCTTGGGGGATAGAATTTGTGCACAGATTATCATGCTGCTTTCTCATTTGTTTCAGAAATGAAGTCACATCTCTATGATCCCCTGGCACAGCTCTTTTTCACATCGTCCCTTTACTTTAAGGTAATTTAAGTGAGTACAGTGGCTGTTTACTTCTAGTTGGTATTGCTATCTGCCTTTGTGTCAGGTGTAGCAGTCTGAGGGATTGTATAGGGGACTTCTTTTGGGGAAGTCTGTGCCCAAATGAGGGTAAAATATATACTTACAATGTAATTTCTTTGGGAATTTGAATGCCTTTAAGATATTTTCTTTTTTGACTGGAATTAAACTGGGGCTCTGGAAATAAAAAGAACTGATAGTACACAAGACAATAGTTAGTTTGTTTTACTGCAATTTTAACTCAGTATTTGAAACTCTCATTCTCCAGGAAAAGCTATGTGACACATACATTCAGTTCAAGGGGACATGCAATTATCTCACTGCTCTCTGTGGTCCTGAGAAACTTCTGATATCTTTCCTTGTATGTGTCAATTCTCATGGCATTTTTTGTTTAGTATTATTCACTTATGTAAATTGTCATCAACCTGTTTTCTTTTTGCCTCTTGCAGTGCAGTGTTCTCGAGAGCCTGAAAGAGCTGTTGCAGAACTGGTTAAATTGGCACGTGATTCATCTGGATTCAGAGTCTGACTCTCAAGCCCATTCTTTGTAAGTTTGTCTGAAATAAAAGCAATGCAGTATTCTGTGCATTGTTCACTAGTGTATTTAGATACATATTCTAGCCCTATTACCTAGCATAAAGACCGACTAGAAGGTTAATAATGTTCTAATGTTTCTGCTATATTGTAAGCTCTCTTGTCAATCCTGTTCTTTCTCGAAATGTCCAGAAGTCAAAATCCTTGTAACACTGACATGTAACACTGGGTCATGTTTGTAATAATGTTGGTAACAGTATGTTACTCGGTATATTGAAGAACAAATGCATGGTTGCTGCATGCTTGGTGGGGCAGGAGGATAAACTTCAACATCTTTTTTACCACTTGTTGTTTTTACCGTTTGCAAAGAGGTCTATATATTAATGTATATACACGTCATTGCTGCAGGAATACCACCCTTTCTGGACTAGTGAATGTGGTGGCTGAACTGATCCACTTTGTTGGATGGATCTCTACTGTTGCATTGCGTTTGGAAAACAATCCTACTTTCTTGCTGTACTTCATCCTGGATTTCTATGAGACTGTATGTATCCCATTTATTTTGGCTTTCAAAATCCCAATAGTGTAAGGCTGTTTGCATTTTTTTAAGCTAGAGCATGAAAACACCTTCCTCGTTGTAGTTTACAGAACTTTGTGATTAAAGGCAAGAATGTTCCAAATACTTGGTAGATCTACAAGTGATAGCTGCTGCTGTTGCATCCATAGGCAGAACTAAATATGCTGCTAGAAGGTGGTTGCTCTTAAGTCAGAGGTGAACTGTGGAAGGGGAAGTAACAATGTAGCATAACATGCTTTTTTAATGCTAATCTTATAGGAAAGAACAATATTCAGTTCAATTTCAAACAACATATCCTGATTTTTTCCTTAAATGTTCCCTTAAAAAATGAAGTTTTTTCCCCAGTTTGTCTTGTAGACAAACTAAGCACCGTCAAATAGGCTTAAGCCTACTCTCTAGCTTCCTCACGTCCTCTCTGTAGATCTGCTTACTGCCATGGGAACTCCAGCCATGCTGTTGTTGATCTTACAATTTGGATAAAATTGTTGGAAGGGTTGGAAAAAAAAATGATAGTTCTGGGATCTACTTGTAACTAAAATGTCCATTAAAATGCACAAAACTAATGGGCAACAACATTTGCATAAGACAGTGTGTTTAAAATAAGTAAATGCTTGTTTTATGGGAATATAGAGAGAATCATGCACCCTTCGATATATGATTATTGGTGCTTTAGCAGACAACTAGGATTTGAATTTTTTCTTGATGTTTTGCTTATGTATTCAGAACTCTAGAGATTTCTAAAATCATACAGCTGAGATATTAAGTAAAGAGTCTAGATTTCTGAAAATACCAGTAATTCAGTTACATACAAATATCTGCCTATACCTTACATGGTATAGCTGTACTGAGGGCAAGAGGAAAGGTGAAGGTCTGGCAAACAATCTTTAGTGAAAACTCTGTTATGAGATTAGGGGAAGAGTCCTAAAACAATTGTTGTGCCTAATTTAACAAAATGTAAAAAGTATCCATCTTCAAGATGGCGGGCTGTCAGAGCTTAATTGTTTATGGTTTGAGCTGTAGTGACTAGATATGCATATTCTTACACCAGTACTCTTCTGAGAATGACGCATACCTTCCTGAAGAGCATATTTTTGTGAATAGTTACTGTGGCTAAGCTGTAGAGGACAGTAATGTGTTAAGTTACAGCAATATTACTTTCAATTATTTATCCATACTTTAAGACTGTCATCATAGCTGAAGATCTTGTTAAATTTGCAGAATTTTAAAATGTTTTTTTTTCTTGAAACTCAACCTTAAATTCTAAACATGAGTCTGATAATAAACCCATGTCTTATGGCCATATCATCTTTTCTTAGAGCAAAGCTTTATCGTGTGTTCATGCAATTCCAGCAAGGTCAAATAGAAAGATTTCATTTCCTAATTGGAAGAGATGTGTGGTCTGTTTGGCTTGCTGGTATCAGCAAACCAGGCTAGGAACAAGGTCAGGTCTAGTGCAATCCCAGCTACATATGTTGGAATGATCTAAAAGATCAGAAAAAAATGGCTGCTGCTTTTTTACAGGGATCTGGGTAGATTTGACTCAGCAAGTAACCATGTCAAAACAAATGGTATACCTGAATGGTTGAAGCAAAGACTGAGATATGAACTGGTGAATATGTCTCAAAGTGAGAAGGAAACAAATGGAATTGCTTCACCCTGGCCTTCCCTCCTAGGTGAAGTTGATGGACCTGGCTGGAATGCAGTGTCATGCTCTTTTGCTCTTTGATTTGGGGTTTGTTGATGGCAGTAATAATCTGCCTGGATTTGCTTCATTCCTTCCTGCAGGTGTGTGACATATATCTGAGGTACAATCTGCCTTTGTTGATAATGCCTCCTGCTGGAGTTTTCTACCCAGCACTTCTCAGCATGGATTCTGTCAGCTTGAATCAGCTCTGCTACATTATGTACAGGTACTACAAATGGTGTGGGCTGAGGGACTCCTTGTCTTCTCTTTCAATCTTTTGGAAATGAAATTACTTTGGTGTAAAATCTGAAATCTACTTTTTCTTACCATGCAAGGCAAAGGTGAAAGTTCCAGTTGTGCCCAGCTTTCACGATACAGGATTTTATAGCTGTAGTTCCTACTCTCTTTTTTTTTCAGTCTGTTATCCAAAATAGCAGGATTCTGACCTCTTTCCTAGTATTATTTCCATATCTTTGATATGTGAAGGAAGGAGTTCCCATATTGTTTTGAGAGAACTTAAGTCAGCCAGCTGGAATCACTAGTAGTTAACTATGCAACTTTTCATTCCTGTGCTTTGACCACTAGACTTGAGCTTTTCCTTACAAATTCTGTAATGTGCTGAGTAGGAGGCAATTCTGCCACCTCCAAACTCTGTGGGAATTTGGGACTGCCTCAAAACCAGCACTGTTTAGCTCTCTGCAGGATCCCCCAACATGGCTGCGGTTCTTGGCCTTGTTAGTTCCAGTGGTGGCATCTGAGAAGAAGAGTAGCCAATTGCTGACATCTGGTGCAGGGCTCTCCATGTGGCTTTCTCTAACGAGTCTGCAGGGTAATTAACATGACAGGATGGTCTCTGGGAAATAAGAGGATCTTGTGCTTATTATATAGGACAACTGTCAAGTTGCATTACTTCCAGTGGCTTCTGTTTCTTTGCTTAGTGAATGAAAGCTTCTTAAAAATACACTGCATTTTTCTGCTGATTTTAAAGCTGTATGTCAATTCTTGTGTATTGCTTCTATGAAGGTGACTGTCCCAGGCAAACTGGTCATGTCTTAATCATTTAAGAGATGAATATTATTGGATGTCTCTCTACTCTGCTTGGAAAGGGTGGGTCTATGCCAAGTGATAAAGCCCCTTTGAATTCTTTTTCATGTCTCTCTTTTACCAGTAAAGTTTGATCTCTTTCGTGGAGGAAATAAGCTTTCTTAATACATTCCTCCAGCTTTTTTCAACACTGGTAGGTAGTAAAAATTTACAGGCACCTAACCTTCTCTTTTGTTTGTTTTTTCAGGTATCGAACCAACTTGGTGGCTGCAAAAGAAAATGAGCTGAGTAAAAAGGTATTGTGGACAAATCTGCTATGTGCTAGAACAGACTTTGGCAAGGAATTGGGTTGAATGGAGGGGAGGTGTTCTGATGGCATTCTTTTAAGGACTGGAGTGAACTCACAACTGCTTTGAGGATGCTATTTATTGATTTGTTTTCTTGTCCCTCAGAAAATACTGCAATTCAAGTTCAGTAGCCAGACATACCAAGAGTACAACCAGTACATAATAGCTATGGTGGGTTGTCTGTGGACATCCAGTGCATTCCAGAAGGATATTCATCCTCAAGGTCTTTGTATGGATGATGAACTGCTGAAGAAAACCACAGTGCAGGAATTCAAAACCAGCTTTAACATTGTCTACCACCCAGCCATGATGGGCTATGCTGTCCTCTTCCTGCAGCAGGTAATGGTGTAGGCCAACATTTGGGCCTTTGGCAGCACCAGATGTTCTATCTTGACCGTTTCTCTAGAGAAGTGTCTCTCAGTGTACTGGCTGACTTGTAGAGTCAACTGCGCTTTCAAAAGCTGGTATGGCATTCTGTGTTTGTGTCAGATCAGTGGCACAATTTGAATAGTCTTTGTTTGCATGGTATGAAAACATGCATGTAACAGTTTTAGATGTGAATTTGTACTTATAATCATTTTCAGAATAGAACTAAAATAGGTAAATAATGAAATAAATTACTAGTTCAGTAAAAGCTTCCCGATAGTGCATCCTGCCCCACAAAATATGGAGTGTGACCCAAACATTTAAACTCCAGAAGGTCAAGAAATACATAGTTAAATTGTATACCTGTGTGCATGGTAGAACTTTTAGCAGTGCTTTCTGGCTTTTGCAGTAGGTTTTGAGAATGGCTTATTAAAAATGCAATACAAGTAGCTACTTCACGTACAGAAGTAAGATAATATGGTGCTGTCTTGTACTGTCTGATATGAGTTCTGCTAGTAGTCGTTTTGAATTCCGGGTGCCATCATGTGTTCAATGCAGCTACTGAATAATGGAGGGAGCAGCTTGTCAGAGTTGTTGTTGTTCTGAGATGTGCATGCTGCTGTGAGAAATCAGGTTTTGTAGGCTATCCAAGGGGTGTACAAAGATGCTGTTTTGTTGTGAGGAATTGCTGGCAGACTGAAGGCGTGCGTAGGTGCAGCTCCTGGAATGAAGCAAGGGAAACCCGAGGTTAAAGTTGAAGCAAAGAATGCTGGTTAGGAGCACTTCACAAATTTGCCTTCATTTATATACTCAATGTCCTGAATCTAGGTAGTTTGTCTCTTACTGCTGATTAAACCCGAGTTTTGTCTTTGCCAGAGGAGGCGGTTTTATTTTTGTTATATACAACTCCTTTTCCTTGGTCTTTCTGCTGTTGTAGCAGGATTAGTTTTTCATATCTTTTGTCTAGATCCTTTCCATTCTGAGGCTTCTTGATTCTTCTTTGTAGATTTTGTAAGAAAAAAAAACCAAACAAAAAAACCCCGAACAAATGAAAAAAAAAAAAACCCACCCAAAAAAACTAACCCAAAACCTTCTGGTGCAGAATTTTTGTATTCTTCCTACCGCAGAACCAAGGAAGAGATTTTGCTTAGCAGTTATCACAGGTGTATCTTAAGACAGGAAAAAATATTTAGCTGCAGTGCCATCTTTTCTTAAACATTTCAGTGCTGAGCACCAGAGGGCACTGCTCTGCAGCACACTCAGAGAACATAAGCAATAATATAAATGTCAGTAGGTTCTCTCCTCTTGCTCTTTCTCATTGTTGGGAATTATCTGTCTAATGTTTTGAAGGGGTAGCTTTTACACTGTAGAGAGACAATGGTTAAAGATACCTATAAATATTCTCTGTTGCTATCCAGTAATGCTGCAGCACAGAGCAAGAGGGTCTCCACATTACTTTGCCACTTGTGGACACAGTATGATGCTGGAAGCCCATTCTGAAGCATGATTAAAAGTGTCTGAATTTCTTTGCACACCTGCCATTCCTGATTTAGGAGGGGACTAAGCAGAGGCCCAGCAACTCTGGACATACTTTTTATCTGACTTGATACTGTTTTTATTCTCTCTCCTTAAGGCTTGGCCAGATGATACCACCTTCAACTTCAGTTTAATTAAGGTAAGATTTCTTGTTTTAGTGAAGTGAAAACAGGCAATTTTCAGCAGCTGTGTAGAAGAGGATGAGGTGAAAATATTCACCAATTCCACAAATGCTCTGTAAAAATTTTGAAAGGGGAAAATTCCAGCTGTAGACTTTGGTTCAGTCTCTTAACAGGGCCAAACATGAGGACATCAACACCCGAGAAGTTATGTATCTAGCCATCTGTGGGTAGCGGTCTGAGACTTTTATGTATTTCCTCCATGAGTCAGTGCAGTATCAGGACAAGGCTGTTTATTGTTCTCTGCAGGCTTCAGAAAAAGTTATATTTTTGGTGTACTTGAAGCAAAATTTCTGTTATCAATGAACTTAATATTAAATTTCTGAGATGGATGTGTAGCTTTGTTATAGCTTTGAACAGGGATCCTCCACTGAGCACATACAGTAGCAGTTTGTTTTCATTCCTGTATCACAGTGTACTTCAAACCTGATCTGGAGGAATCACCATTAGTGATGGAATGAAGGCTTTTATATCCATGTTCATTTGGTTCCTGACATCTTCACTGTTGTTCCAAAAGACATTGCTCTTTTTAGAACTGGGATTTATAAACACCTTCAGTATTAAAAAAAGATCGTGATTTGTCATGTTGAAACTAAGAATGTGTAATACATAAGTGAAAAGTTTGGGCATTTGGGAACAGGATGTGACCTTGTATACCTGTGGGTATTTACAGACTAGGATGAATGTTGTCAAACAGGAAGGCGATATTTGCAGACCTTTTCAGATTGGCCTAAGAAAGAGACAAAGCTATGTCCTGCACATCTGACTATTCTTTCTGTTTTTATAGGAGAACTGGTATCTGGAATATCTCTATGCACAAGGTCTAAAGGGCCTGAAGGTCTTTATCGAAAGCAGCATCAATCGTGTTTCCCAGGCCTCTCACAGTAAAGCAGGGAATTTGCAAGTGTGACCCTGGGACTCACTGGAGTCTTTTTGTCATCTGGAACAGGAAAGCAGAATATAATGGACGTGTCACTAATTCTTTAGAGCAAAAAGAAGCAGAGCAATTACCCTCATCTGTATTTTTGTACTGACATCTATTTTAGGAAAGTGAAGACACGGAAGGAATGCTTAGGCTGGCTTGGTTTACTAGCACTGAACCCCCTCTTGTCCCTGTTGAACTTCTCTGGTCTGAAGCTGCTGAGCTCATATGTTACGTATCATCTGCATTTTTCATCCTCATTTTTCTCTGTTGGAGTATCTGCTTTGATTGAGAAACAAACATTTTCCATCTCAAAACTGCAATGAGCAGTGCTGCTTCATTTATAAGTCATGTTGATCCCTGATCTGCTTTGCCTTCCTCGACAGTGGGTCATGAGAAACAATTTAATTAGCCTTTCAGGGATACTGTGTATGTACTGGATTGGAGCACTACGAGTTTCCCAATTCCCTGTTGTACCGTGTTTATACTGGCTTTTAACAGCTGACCAAACTGACCTTCCTGAACTTCATTTTCATTATGAAGCTACCAAAAGAGACTTTTTGCTAAAGTGGCTTATAATGTTCTAATGCAGCTAGAAAATTTGGTGCTCGGTTGATGGTTTATTGATGATTTGAGCACTTGAACAATGTTGCCACCAGCTCACCGTTTTCTATTGATAGGTGCAAATGTAGCTTTCCTTTTTGTGTTTTTAGCTCTGTAAGGGCTGTATATTATACGTGTACATATATATAATTTATATTCTGTAAAATGTTTTCAACATGCCATTTTGAAGGAACTCTGCTACAAAATCTTCTCTTGTCGTTTCATTTAATACTGAGTAGAAGTTGGGAGAAGCTGAACTCGGGTCTCCAAAATTTGTGTGAACTTTATTTCACTGCTGTAAAATGAGGTTGTAACCACTTGAAAGATGGGTCAGAGTATACTGAATTTTGCATTGTGAATCTGTACTTTTATCCAGTAAAGAAATCAGAGAGTGACTCCAGAGCCACTAAGGATGTATTTGCTTTCTTCATCCTCTGAAAATCAGACTGGTTCTAGGTTGAGTACCATGCTTCTTGGCTTAAATAGATGGTCTGGTTAATATGTGTATATATATTTATATGTGTATACATATTGTCTCCAGAGAATAAGAAAATCTTTCACTGAAGACTTTGAAAGAAAGAGATTTGCAGAGAGATCTGCTTAGGCTGAAGTAATTGCCCTTTCTCATCTGGCTGTGTTATTCCAGCTAGTATAAGTGCTGCTCACTGATTTCTGTCAAGAGAAACAGCTCTTCAAAAATCCTGATTATATTTTCTCAACAGAGGAAACTCTACAAATTACAAATTCCTCCGAGTGTATATGTTTCAAGATGTGGCCCTAACATATAACCAGTTATCTCCTTTAAAGGCTGGTACTGTTGTTTTGGACCAGCTCAGCTTGTTGGCTGAAGACTATCCCAACACCACTGGCTGGCAATCCCTATCATAATGTTGCCTATTATTTGTTAGACTCCTTCAAGTTTTCAGCTAAGGACCCAAGGAGGAGAGCTCTGTAGCTCCATAGTTGTTTTTATAATTTTTCTATGAAGCTACCTTCAAAAAGGTATTGGAAATGCTAGCACTTATGCTGGAAAGCCTATGTACTGCATTCCTTAAGGACAAATTAATCCTTAGCTTTTGTCCTTACACCATACAATTGTCTTCAGATGTTGACCAGACTTGTACTTCCATATTGCTGCACTGGGATTCTGTATAGGAATAGGGCTGGAGGGATTGACAGCCCTACAAAAACACGAGGTGAAGACATGGACCCGGTTATAGATCTGTGTATGGCAGGCTCATTCAGTGGGGAAAGGAGCAAATACAGAACATCTCAAAGAAGCATTCTGTTTTAGCCAGGAAGACAGACTTCATGTTACCTGGGTGCCGTTTGGAGTTTATGTTGGAAGGAGCAGAGCTCTGTAGCATTCCTGTCAGGCTGGAAGGTGCTGCCAGAGGCTTCATTTCAGTTGTGAAAGGTGCCTAGATTCTTAAGAGTGTGTGTGATATATGTAAACGTATTTAAAGAGGCTTATAGCAGAATCCTTTAGGATATACTGAACGTTATATAGGTACTGGTCCCTGAGATCAGTTTTCCCTTGAGGTTGGTGTTTGGTTGAGAGAACACAGAATCGTGTTATGGAAGACTGATGTTGCAGCATCACAGGTCTTTTATTATACCCTGTGTTACAAAATTCTTTAAACAAATTGTGTACAATTTTGTGATTCGAGTGCACAGGCTTAGAGGTGCAGAAATAAAATAACAGGGCATATAATTTTCCTTTAATGTCAGCTTTGTTGGTCAAGATGGCTGTTTAAAATCCTTCCCATGCAGCAATGCTGTGCCTAGTATTACTGGACACTTGAGATGACTTTTAGCCTCTTTGTATGTCTTGGTAGTTTTTGTCTTCTTTTACATCTGGACATTTTTTCTTCTTTTTTCTCTAAATATCTGACTTTACTAACATTCCACTTGAATGGAAGAATGGTCCTTTAAGGGAGGAATGTGCTGCTGTACGTCTTTGTGGGTTTTTTTGGTTGTTTTTTTGTGGTTTTTTTTTCCCCTGCTTGCTCTTTACCCTCTAATCACTGTGGTAAATTTTGCAGACCATTTTCTATTACAAGTATATGCTCAAAGACTTGGCTGACCACAGCATCTGTTCTGAGGACTAAAATGGACATAATCAAGACCCATCCATTTCCTGGAAGTGAAAAATCAGCGACTTTCCTCTAGTGCCCTTTGCTGCCTGTTGTAAGGTGCCTGCCATATGTATGCACTCTGAAAGCGTAGCAGAAACAACTGTTTTGTGGTACTGTTTGATAGGAACGATGCAGGATGAAAAGTTCATTTAAGGCTCACATTCATGTTGTCAGTCAGCAGCCCAGAATATTTAAGTTTAGGTCAGGCCTGTAACCTCGCTCTGAGGGGATTGTATTCAACATGTTTCACTAGAAAGTACGTAAATGCTTTCACGTCACTTGAGTCTACTCTCTTGAGTGTGTTTTTTATTTCTAGAGGATGCTGTTTCAGTGTCCAAATTTCTAGCCTCAGCTGATCTGGGGGAATGCTGGTTTGTGTCCTGTCTCCCTATGAACAAAAGTTGATGATTCGCTCCAATATCTGTCTGGCCTCCCTTCTCGGGAGGCTTCTACATGCTTTCAATTTAGGAGATTTGTAATATTAGAAGCAGGTCAGGGCAGCAGTCATTCCAGCTCAACCACATTCTGCAGCTTTTCTAGTAGCCTGTTTAGATGCTTCCAGAAAGTGAAGCCTTGCCCTTTAGAAAAATCTCCAAGTGGGTATTAGATAGGATTTCAAAGTACAGGGCCAAAATCCTGTCTGGGGTAAGCAGGCATAGCTCCATGAATTTCTAATGGATCTATGTTCAGTTGCACCAGCTGAATGTCTGGTCCACAGTTCACAGAACCAAAGCCATTAACCCCTCCCATGTCAGGCACATTGGCCTGAGTATTATGCATCTAAAAATGCAAATGCCTTGGGCTAGAGTTAAGCTAAATTCTTTTTCTGAAGCCATATTTGCTTTGTGTTTCTGTTAATCATGATTTTATTTTGTGGGGAGAGACTCATTTGTGCATTTTTATGCATCAGGCTGTGTTGCCTTTCCAGAGAGAGCTTGCTCTGAAAGTGTTAATAATTTCAACCTGTTTTCAGCTGGAATGAAGAAACTAGTTCCTCTGTGTCCCTACTTTCTATTCTCTTGTTGGCCTACTTCCCTCTGCTTGCATTTTGCATTCCTAATGCCATGAATAAATCAGGACCCAAGGATTTAGAAGGTGGTACAGCTGTAGCCACTCAGAAAATTGAACCTCTGAGGCTTGTACTGCAGCTCTAACAACTGCCAATATGTGTGCTCCTGTACTCTTCTAATAACATTTAACTGGTACCAAAATAAAATTCACTTTGCCCTTTTTATATAATGTTTAAGTTTTTTGTGCCTCTACCCAGCGTCTCCTTACTTGGCTCCCTTTGTCTTTTAGTTAAAGCTGAGTTATAAGCCTTCAGGGCAGGGCAATCGCCTCCTGACTGCTGTGACAAAATGGTTTATCACAAATCTTTGCACAGAGGAGAAAAGAATAAGGGAAACTGAGGGATCTGACCTGGCTAAGAGTTCATCTTCTCTACAGAATTAGAGCACAGTAAAACTCCTGTCTGGCTGTGGCCCTAGATCCTCCGATAACTTGTCATTAATAATACACACCGGACTGCTTTTATTTGTAGCGCTGTGGCTCCTGAGAGCGTGTGAGGGAGCTCTTTATGTGCTCTTTAGTCAGAGGATATATCCAGTCTGAGTGAAGAACAACAGGCATTGGTAACAAGCTTGCTCTGGAGGATGAATATTTTGAAAGAACAAAGTCTCCAAGTTTTTCTTCCAGGAAAGATGATTTATGTTGTACCAATGGCTTTCCCCCTTTTAGAATAAAAGTAATGATTTTGGTCTGATGATGGTTTGATTTCACCAAACTTTGCTTTTGAAGGTCTTTTATGACCTTAGCATATGGTGACGTGGGTTTTGGCACAGGATTCCTGAGATCTGTATCTAGCTGTTAGACCTGCCTGAGTAACTCCCAAGTAATTATAGTTGGCAAGGGAGGTATTGAAGTACGTAAATAATGTTCGGTAAAGTGCGTATCTTGTGATGCTGCTTCATTTCTCTGCTTCTCAGTTTCCTGTCTTGTAGGAGTAAAAAGTCTGCATAGCAGAGGGTAAGATTTTAAAAAAATGCCTTAATTATTTTGGCATCTAATTTCCATTTTCAGGCTCACTACAGTCTTGCACAAACGTAGAAACTGAAACAGTTGGTCTTCAAAAAAAGCTGCAGGTAACTTGCACAGGCTTTAAATACTATTTTAATCTTGACAGCATTTAGAAATCTGTAGGCTCATAGGCGATCCCTTTCTGCAGCTTAATGAGTGAAAATGCATTAGCCAAGCTTTGGTACCTGCCAGAAATGTGACACAAAATGTACTGTTCTAGTACAGGCTAGGTGATGGGATATTAAGCCACTGTAATGTGGCTGAGCTCCTGAGCGTCAGGCACTGGTTTTAGGTACTAATTGCAACAGATAATTTTGAAAATTTTATTCCCTGCCAAATCATTTGGGCTCTTCCTTTAAAGAATTTGGTGATAAGCTTCTTGTTTATATGTATATTTTTATATGCAGCTGTATCCCCATGCAGTTTGACTTGCTCTCCTCCAGTACCTGTGCTGCCTGTAAGTCTTGAGTGTGATCTCTGCAGGAAGAGGCTGCTCTTTGTAGGTTTTCTCCCAGCCCTCTTTCTAGTCTCTAGGCCTGTAACATTCCCATCATAGTTTGTTGTACACGGATCACTAAGCAGTTTCCTTTCTCTTAGGGCACCTCTGCTGTATGTCAAAGTGAATCGTCAGCAGCTCCTGTGTGATTGCTTTCCTGCTCCTTTGTGTGCACGGCCCAGTAAATAAGGAGGGGGATGGAAAGCACATTGTAAACGTGTTGACAGCTTTTGAAGAACAAAACGGCCTCTGAAAACTGCCTGTCTGCCTTTCCCTTCTCTCCTGCATGTTTTTGCTGTCTTTTCTACCATTTTCTCCTTTCTCATTTCTTTTTCCATCTCTCTCCCAAATTCTTTTACACTCTTTTGACACCCACCCCTCATTCTTTTGGTGCTCGCTGCTCTGAAGAGATTGCCTCTCTCCCCTATAGTCCTTCTCATTTCTCATTCAGAGGGGACTGTTTCAATCCCTATGCAGGACCAAATGAAAAGGGGGATTCATTCTGTTTCTCAGTTCATGTCAGCTGTCTGCTTGTATCAGTTCTCTACCCATTCTCCTCTCTCACCCCAGGTACCTTGCTTTTAGAAAGTATCCTGCTGTTTTTCTAAATGCTTTCGGCAAGATAGAATCTGTGCTTGGAAGATTTTTGTGCTTATTGATGCTAGCAAATAAGGTGCAGTTATTTATTTGACATCAGTTATTTAAAGAAAAAAAGGAACAGGATGGTACAATATCTTAGATTCTTCTCAAGCTGAATTTAGGGCCCCTAATTCTAGCTTTGTTCTTGTTGAAAAGAAGCTCTTTGTGCTCTACTCACAAGCATGCTTGCCCATCTAATGTACTGGAATCGATGGGCAGGTCTGTCCCTTTGTGCGAGATCTGTTCCTTCTGGCTTTCCCTTCACAGGTAGGCACGGCATAACCACTGAGATCAATGATCCTGCATCAAAACCAAATTACTGTTATTTTTATATGGTTGGCTGTGCAAGAACTCAGTCCCATCTATTGCTTCAATTAGGAGGAGATCCAGTTGAGAGAGCCCTGTGTCTCAGGAAAACAGGGATTCGTAGGCTCTTGGGGAGAAATAGGATTTCTTCAAACCATAAGGGACCTTGTCCCGGCTCAAAAGCCTTTCACCAAACTCTTCTTCAGCAGCTGGATCCACAAGGACGCTATTGGTGTATGGGTCTAGGGCAAGTGCTCTTTTTTCTCTCTTCCTGTATTCTCCTTTTAGCAAGGGTGCACTTTCATATATATTCTCAGTCAATGTTTAGCTCTGTTCTTTGGTTTACGTGTTTGGCGTTTGGAGGCTGTTAGGATAACAATGACTTGTTTCCGCACGTAGGAACTTCACAACCTCCAACTGCTTCTCCAGCACTAGTTTGGGAATTACGCTTATCAGGCTCCACCAGCTGCTTCTCTGCTTGAGATGCTGCATGGGTTCCTCATCAGAGGTTGCTGCACAAAATGCTGCAGCACTTTGTGCAAGGCAAAGATCAGTTGAATACAGGTGTATGAACATGCTCTAACCTACTGCTGCATTGTGCTCCCTGAAGCCTTTCTTCACTTTGCATTCTCTGTATGTGTTCCTGGTAGTGCTCTGTATGAGGGATTTTTGAGAATTTATTCCACACTGGTAAATTGTAATCTTCCTTGCACAACCTACAAACTAGGTTCCTAGGTAAAGCATCATTCTCTAAAATACTTTAATTAGCATAAATTGATAAATTTGAGCTTTGCTCAGAAAGGGAAAGAATCTAGCAAAGTTTCCAAAGGATGGTAACAACACTTCCTCTCTGTACAAGAGGGAAGATGATCCTCCTCTTTCAGGAGATGTGAGATTTCAAAGAAGGGAAGTTACAGTGTTTGAAGAGGAGAGAGAGTGCACATTTTGGGAAACAATTCTCTGCAACAAGGACTATTTTAGAAGAGGAAGTTAATGGGTGGGAAGTTATGGGAAGTAAAAAATAAAAGTAATAGCCTTTAACTGTATCAATACCTGAAGTATTGTGTTGAAAATGCAAATGCTAGAATTTTAGTTAATGTTTTTATTGGTTGGTAATGCAAGATACTTAGTGTTATGGATGTTCCTGCTCACGAGTGATTTGGCCAAATTAATATTGACTTTGAATAAAGAGGAAGTAATAGAGACTTTAGGGTCAGGCCAAACACAGCCCTTATTTCAAGCTTTTTAAAACTTTAGAACTAAAAATACTCTTAGTATATCTCCATATAGCACAGTTTTCACCAGTCATTTTCAGCAAATGCATTTGTATTCAGGGTATTCTGCTTTTGTGACTTAGTATGCTTAGTCAGTGTGGCTGATTCTGATTTCACAAGTGTAAACTGGAATCTGTTTCAATTATTTAAATTGATTTAAACTCCAGTGTTTTAAAGGGAGTGATTCTGGTGTAAATTAGAATCTGATTTCGATTTCATGTTCGTGCCTTAGAAAACCTGGCTTGATTTTTATCTATTGTATGTTTGTACACTGTATTTAGCATTGTGCATATTGAGATGTCCCTGTTGGGTAGGCGGAGATTCTTAGTTTTGCTAACAAGGTACATATTTGCCATTTAGTAAAACATAAAATGTCTGAAATGTTTTGTTAGGGAAAGGCGTACAGTAGGTACCACTGTGTCTTCTGGAAGCTGGGTTCTTGGAGTTCTTTGGGAGATTTTTTTGGATTAAGTTCTTTTCAGAACTCAAAGCATACCAAATTTAGCATCCCATCTTATAAACCTTCCCATATACTTTAAGAAGTTGTAGTGCTTATGTGAAAGGCTGCATTTATGACAAATCTGAGTTTGTCTCCCTGATTTCCTTTGAGTTCTGAATTGCTCGGCTGTTTGTCCTAATTATATCCTTAAAACAGAAGGTATTGGGGGACTTGGGAAGATGCTCCCAGCCATGGAAGCAACTCTTTCACCAGAGATTCTGGTTTGTCTCAAAATTTAAGCTAAACTGACACAAGATATTTTTTTCTGCTGCATTTTCCTGTCCCAAGACTATCAATAATTTAGGATGCGTGTACTGCAAAGCACCTTGTTTTTGTGCTTCATGCTGTCTGTAAATATCTCTGTGCTCATGTCTATCTCATGTGCATGTGTAACTTGGCTTGATATGTACTCACTTTGTTTATCCATGTTGTCATGTCCCTTATAGATACTGTTGGTGACAGATGCATGCTGCAGTTGGATTTGGTCATGTCTTTCTGTAGAATGTTGTGTTTGGAGTTGCCTGGATAGCACTTCCAGCACTCTGTTGTTCTTTTCCCCCTCACTCTCCTTGCTTAACCTAGGACTTATTATTTGTGTGTGTGTATGTATGCACAACAATAGCCCAGCAGAGACTCTGCTCACTTCTGTCTTCCTATCCATATCTTTTTTTTTTTTTTTTGGTCTAAATACAGCTTTTCAGAATTAGTTTTGTTGCATCAGTACAGCTATTGTGGAAGCAGAAGCTATTGAAGAAGCTTTTAAAAGCAGAAGATGTGTGGAGTGAGTACGTATTCTTGGGTTGGTACTCAAAGTATTCAGTGTTGCTCCTTTTGGAACCAACTATAAGGAGGTTACTATTTAAAAATCTCCCCCTTTCAGTGTAGTTACATGAGGTTTCTGTGCATCTTGCCTCACTACGTGCTGATAGGCTCTGCTCCTGCCTCCTGGTTCACCTACCTAGGGTGAAAGGAGAGGTTCCTCAGGGTCAGCCTGCTAGAGGTTCTAGCTGGTGCCACTGTGAGGAGCACACTGGTTTCCTGAGGACTCTCTCAAATGTATTTTACTGAAGATAACTATATTTGACTGCCTTCTCCAGGTTTAAATTGGTGACCTAGAAAATCTTTTGATTCGTTCACATCCACCTTCCAACAATGGTGTGGGATTAGAAAGTTTTGTTCTTAGGGTCCCAAAACTGGATGAAAGGTAGACTTGGCCTCCCCGCCACACTGGTCACAGCAGTGGGCAACTGAGGTGGGTTGGGCACTGCTGCTCTATCTGACAGCATTTCCTGACCAATGTTCCTCAATGCACAGCCCACAGGAAGCCCCGTGCCACTGCAAGTAGTTTGCCAGTTGCGTTTTCCATTGCTGCAAGAGAGGTGTCTTGGCCAGAAATGATTTTCAGAAATGTAGTGGAACTGTGAATCCTTTCTGACCAAGTCTTTTAACTCTGTTTCTTTTTGTGTAATATAGGAATAACACCACTGGCATCTTGAGCAGTTTGAAATCCTTGGGTGGAATGATCTGAAAGACTGCAAATTCGTCATTATGTAGGGACTGAAATCCCAGCTCCAGGTCTGCTTGTGTTCTCAGCCAAGTTAGCAGCTCAAATCTTTCTGTTTCTCATGAGCTGAGACAAGATACCCTGACATTTAAAAAATCCTGGATCAGGATTTCTCCCCAGCTTGGAGAATTGGCTCTTCCTTTACTTATTTTTATTTTCTAAGAAGAATAGGAAGCATATCCAAAATTAAGTGATTATCCTATTTTTGCTCCATAACTTTAAAATTGAAGTAGGCTGCTTTTACGTTATTAAATCTTATGCCAGCACCCAAATTGCGGTTAAGAAAGGAGGTGAATGTGTCTGGCATTTTCCAGCACATATGGCCATATATAACCTAAAATGAGGGCCGTCAGTCCTGAAAGGCGGTGGGGAGATGTTGGCAAGCAGCGGGAAGCGTGTCTGAGCCCAGCAGCCTGTGTCAGGTCTCCAGAGGTCAGACCACAGTGCCTTTTGTGTGTTTGTATTTCTCTCCCCCTCCCTTTTCTTTCTCCCTCTCCATGTGTATTTTGTCTCCTCCTCCTCCTGTGCACGTATCTTTCTTTGCATCTCCACTCTTCTCCCTCCCCTCCTCTGGACCACTGGCTGAGGAGACCTCCAAAGGGCCGGGCACTTTGTGGGATCGTCCTTGTTCCTCCCGTGTTTGCCGAGTCAAGAGTATCTCTTTGCAGGCTTGGAGAGATGCTGTTACGCCTGGTGATGTGATTGCATAGCAACACAGCAGCGCGGGGCGGTGGAGGAGGAGAGGCAGGGAGCGTGCAGACAGCAGCGCTCAGCCTCAGCATGCATCCCTGTCACAGGGACTCCTTTGCTGATTCACAGAGGCAGTCCCAGTCCCTGCTCCCGAAGCCCAGCGGCTGCTGCCCCCACGTCTCAGACCTGGTGGACTCAGAAGGTAGGCCATGACAAAATTTGTTTCCCGCTCAGATCCTGGCTGGGCTGGAAAAGGGGAAAATATCAACGGATGGTTAACCTCGGAAATATGCTCTATGGGCGTGTATGCATGTGTATATCCCTTCACAATAACACTGTCCATGTATGTATGGGTGAAGAAACTTGCAGAGAAGAAAAGAAGGGTGTTGGGGGGACACAGTGGGAGCAAGAGAGGTGACCAAGACTGTTTCCACAAGGGAGAGGCCAGGAACCGGTAAGTGATGCAGATTCCCAAGGCAAACAGTAGTAGCCAGCATCCCAATTTCACCAGCTTTGATTCTTTGCACACTGAAGGCTTATTTACGCTGGCAGTATTTTCACCTGAGCTGAAGGACTGCTCCAGGCAGGGTGCGTGGTGGCCTTCTAGCATCCTCCTGGGAGAATTAGACAGCAGGGCAAGGCAGGGACCCAATTATTTCTTTAGTAGTAAGCTGGGATCAGACTCTAGTCCCAGCTCAGCCCTTTTCATTCACTACCTTGCCCAGTCCAGCCTTGCTCCTTTATGCGTCCGTCCTCCCCCCCCAGCTTCTCCCCAATCCCTTTCACTCATTCCTCCTCCCCTCTCTCAAGGCCTTATATTGCCACCGCTGACCTTCCCTTTGATGCGGGCAGCCCTGACTGGCTGCAGAGCAGCCCGCAGCAGGCATAGGACCTTTCCTGCTCCCCCGGGCTCAGCATTCTGCCTCCCTCTCTATGCCAGACAGGGCAGCCTGGGCAATGGTTCACCAAGGTTTAGTGCCACTTTGCACAACAGATTATTACTGGTCCCCAGTCCAGCCCGTTCCCTTCAGTCTTCTCTCTGGCATGGCATCGCAGGCGTAGAGCTCTGCTGGTGGAATTGCCAGCATCGTATTCATGGGGTCTCAATGCTGAGATTGCCTGTGTGCAGTGACAGGGGTGTGGAGCAATTACTCCCACACTTTTAAACACCACGCTGTCTGTGGGAGAAACCGATGTTTGTTTGGGTTTTGGTTTTTAGTGTTAAAAAAAATATCTAGTCAATTCTTTGTCAGTCTGCGTTTACCTGTGCCCTAATCTGAGGTCCCTCACACCTTCTCTCCTTCTGCTACTCACCAATCTCTCTGGAGCTGTAAGAGTTGTTGCTTGGTTATTTTCTTTAATGGCCTTTATTGCCCCACCATAGTACCCTACAGCAACACACTGTGTGAAGTCCCAGCTACAAGGCTGAGCCACGCCGGGAGGGTTTCTGTTTTTCTGGCAGCCGTGTGTAGCACGTGTGCCTGCCGTGGCTCTGGTGCTATCTCACATCCTCCCCTGCCAGTTCCCCATGCTGAAAGCTGCTTTCTCTGCTGCTGCGGGGATGGCCAGGCAGGGGTCTGGTGACAACAAACGTGTGATGGCACTCTGGAAAGGGACCAGACTATAGAGGTGCAATTTCAAACTATCTTGTTTTGCAGCATTGTGCCCAGGAACGTGGGTACCTGGAGTGCTGGGATGGGAAGGCATTGGAGTGGGCACTGTGATGTGATGCTATGTTCAGGTCCTCTTTGTTAATTGAAGAAATTAAGATGAGGACCATCTCCCTCTGGATTAATACCTGAGATAGTTCAATCCTACTCGTTAAAATTGGCCAGGACTGTAACCGTGAATGGGGTTGCCCAAGTTGGAGTGACTCTTCAAAACTAAACAAAGTGAGATAGGGAAGGGATTAAATGAATGGGCTCAAACAAAAGCCCTGAGTTCTGGAGATGTATGGTGAATTTCTGATTATAATACTATTTTGAGAAATATATTCAAGGCCTCCACTTTAGGCTGGATGCCTATGATAAAAGCATAAAAGAAGAATTGTAAGTCTCATGAAACAAGACATACTGACCAGAAAGAATTCAGTCTTCAGAATAACCTCATTTTCACAGGTGTATAAAGATGAAACTGAGCTCTTCCAAATTGAGCCAAAATATCTCCATCTGTTTTCCTTTGCTGTTTCCCTTAGTATAAGAATAAGGTCGCTCTGATACATCTCAAGGAAGGAAAGGAAATGTGACTTCATGTGGCACACAGTCTGCTTATAAAATGCATGGCCTCAGAAGGCCAGAGAACCCCGTGCTTTGACTGGGAGTTTATTATAACAACAAGCTTGTTGGGGGCAAGGCAGAATATTCAGTACAGAGAAATAGATATTAGTTTGACACTGAGTATGAGAAAAAAAGCGTCAAGGAAACCAAAAGTTAGCATAGCATTACCTTGGCTATCGCTGTTTGGTGTGTGTGCTCTTCCCAGTATTGCCGAGTATTGCCATATAGTATGGCAAATGGGTGATGTGTTTTTCACCATGCAGCTGGTGAAAGACTGGTTTCCTGCCTCTGACAGCAGAGAATGGAAAGCTGAGGGTTTAAATAGGCTGGTTTCAGGGCTACAGGACACGACCAAGTCTCTGAAGACTTGGGTTCAATTTTTATGGTTGGTGCAACCTTCTTTCAGTCATTAGGCAAGTTATTGCCCCCCCGCTGTCCCTTTTGGGAGGTTGCAGGATGTTTGTTGCTTCCCCCGCAGGGTGTCAGGTCTATCAGACAGCAACTTCTCTGTGTCCAGCACAGCAGGGCTGTGTGTTTACAGCTGGGTCCTCAAGGTGCTGGGGTAATTATTTGTAGTACTTGTCTAATTGAAGGAGGAGAAGAGATGGGAAGAATTCCTAGGCAAAGTGAATTTTGGAGAGAGCAGCTTAAAACCCAGCTGGGAGTCTGAAATGGTGTGTGAAAGAAATTTAGATTTCAATCTTTCTAAATAAATTCCCGTAAGTTATTTTTAAGCAGAGAGAGGAGCAGTCAGTTCTGTATGGCCATGTGGGCATGCACCCACACTCACCTGGTTAGCTGGGGACATCATCGTCCCAGTTTCCTGGTGCAAGACTAACTAGTGAAATTTTTCAGCTTGAGTGTTTGTGTGCATTGTGCTTATTCTTTTGCTTGGGAAAATGGAGAATGAGTGAGCCAGTGGAAGAGATGCTGCTTCTTTGTGGCACCTTATTTATACATTGAATTAAAATAACATTTTGGTTATGAGTTCGAAGTCTAAGTGGTCATTTAAAAATGTAGCTCATTAGATGTGAGAGTGCCCCACTTCACCCACCCTCAGTGAATAAGGCATCTTCTGTGCCACTTGCTCACTACCAGGTACAGCAAAGATTTTATGTTACTTAACTGAATGTCCCTTCATTCTAATTAATGAAGAGGACCTGGTACTTAGGCGGAAGTGTAGTGTGAAGCCCAGCTGCAGCTTTGGCATCTGGGGTTTTTAGCCCTTGGATGACGAGGTTGTAAATGCCTGCTCATGTGGAAGACTGCTAATGGTCCTTTTCCCCTTTCCTTGCACACAGGAGCAAGTGAGAACCAGGAGACTGTTGGGGTGATTTTTTTTAAGGAGTGTGTTTGGGTATCTATTCCTGGTTTGTAAAGAGATGGAGACTAAGGGCCCATGCCCTACGAGGGAGTTGTGTTGTTTCTACGCTCTACAAAGACCTCTCTTCCTTCTCTCTCACCTAACCTTGACCTAGTGGGTCTTGGGAAGTCGGTCTGCTGGCCCTCCATCTCAGGCTTAAACTATTTTCTTACATGTGAAGAAAACAATTTTTGCTGGAACAGGATGTGCTATTGCGCGGTTGAGGGAATCCTGCTGTCTGCCAGCTTGGGAATGCTCCCTTTGTTAGCATCTACATGGGAGCTGAACTTTGAAATATCCACCAGCCTCCCACCTTTCCCCTTAAAGGACATTGAGCATGCTGAGCTAAAATGTTATTACTTCTCTTGTACAGTAAGTTAAACGACAACAAAGTCATTAACCTTTCCAGCAGCGGGGAATGTGTTTGTATTTCCATTCCCCTCATGGGATAAAGGCTGAGCTGCCTTGCCTCAGAATGTTGCCATATTTTTTCCTTGTAGGCCAAGATCTGAAATGGAAAGTTTCAGCCCAGAAAGAACGTTTTGGAGGAAATTAGCATAAGCCTTATGATGGAGAGACCTCTTGACCTACATGCTGTATTTGCTGCTGTTAAATGTGGTAGAGAGCTGGAAATTCAACATCTGACATTGGACCCTAGTTTCCGCCACAGGTCCCTAATCCTGGGGATTACCTTTAGTGATGCAGGTCAACTGCAATGTGAATTCCCTTGACGTTTGGAAGAGTTTGGATCTGGGTTTCTATCGGGAGGATATTAAACAAATGCAGCAAAATGGCAGAAATACAGAAATGCAGAAATACACTGTGTGGTACTGGTGGCAAGCTGTCATCTTACTGTTGGCTGGGATGGAGAAGAGATGCTGCAGGAGACGGGGCATAGCCTGTACACCTAAGTGCTGCCTCTCCGGCCAGCCAATGTCGCTGCTGCAACGGGTCTGTAAGTAGGAAGAGTGCGGAGATCACTGAGTAGAGCAGTAAGTTGTGTGGTAGAGCTGAAGCAGAACTGGTTAAGAAAAGGCCATTCCAGCTGCCTTTGTCAGATTGCCTGGAAAGCAGTGTGGTGAGACAGGCTCTCCAGTGCTGAATTTATAACAGGTACAGCTCATGTAGGAAGAGGAAAAAGGCAACTATTTTGGTTTGAATACACCCTAATGCCCAAGCATTCATTGAAATGTAACATCAAGATTTTTGGCTTTCTTATTTTTCAACTAGAGCATCATCATGGTCTCCAACTAGGCTAAGCAGTTGTGGCTTGGTTACTAAAGTGTTTGGAAGCTGTAACACAGCACTGTGAAATGTCTAATGCTTCGTTTCTTAAGGTGTACTAAGAGCAGAGGCAAATGTTGGGTGCTTTTCATGTGGGAGGATTCAAAACAGTATCATGTAATAAGGTTATACCTGATCCTTCTGAGGAAGGGACTGATCACATTTGGGCCTGGAGTGGGGACCTCCAGCAAAGACCAGGTGAGACACAGCAGTGGGAAAGGTTTCATTCCTTGCTCTCTCCACTGTATGGGTGCAGTGCCCCAGTGCCTGCTCCGTGGTGACTGTAAGACTGCTTCTTGCAATGTCCTCCTGGGGAAATTCTCACCTGCTTCTGCTTGCATGGGCCTTGATGTTTTTCCTTTTTGCACAGAAACGTGCCCAGGGAATCAACCTCACTTTAAATCTGGTTGGACTGCCTGACCACATTGCTCCCTGAGTCATCCAAAGGAGGATTTTTCAACTCCTTTTCAGTAGCGGCTTGTAGTAGGCTGCAGGGATGGTCGTTTTAGTTGCCAACACTTAAATCTCTTTTGTTTGATGTTGTCCCTTGACAGTAGCATGCTGGGTCTCCATCACCAACCTAGAGCAGAGTGCAGAGGGTGAGTGCTGGTGTGGGACAGGCAAGGTGGATCACAGGTTCAGTTCTTGACAGGCGTAGGCAGCAGGCAATAGACATTTAGCCGGGAAGCATCCACAAAACAGCTACTCCACATGCTGCAGTGCCCAGGCACAGTGCTGAACTGAAGCACTAAAGTAAAACTGCAAGAGTCAGGGGTATTTTGTGTGCCACGGCAGAGGAGCAGAGCACATCAAGAGCATTTCTCCTTGCCTAGTTCCTGTACTAGCAGGAAATTTGGCAAGGAATCATATGTAGCTGTTGGTTTGCTTGCAGTTGTGCCTCACCCTCTGGTTGTCTCTCTGTCCCACTGAATGTCCTCCTTTGTGCTGGCTGCCGTGCAGCTGAGCTATTTCCACATTATCTTGGCTTCTCCACATCCGGGCTTTGTCTTTGCTATTGCAGAGTGGCAAAGAGCAGCTGAGCCATTGCCATCAAACCTGCAATAAGGTTTCTGTGTCAGTAAGATATTGCACAGGACATTCTTGAGGTAGTGGCCTTTGCTGGCACTTAGCTTTCCAGCTCGGTCGTGTTCTTTGACTGCTGCCTCAGACAGGCTTTAGTTCCCCTATGCTATGGCTTTGTGTCCTGATGGACCTTGTCATCACTGAAGGAGTTCAGGAGCCCAGCATTCAGGAGGTGGGGCAAGGGCTATTCTTATTTCCATAATGCTGGCAGAGACCATGGAGACCCACCACATCCTACATGTGGATACCCGTAGGATGTGATTTACCCATCTCTGTCTCCAGAACCACACCTGCTCTGTGCATGGAGACTTTTCCTTGAGCAAAATGCCGTAATATCAGAGCTAGTGACCTTCCCGGTATTGCTCTGGTTCTGCAGCACTGGTGGGAGGAATAAGAGACCAGGCTGTGCTGGGAGAACTGGGAACGGAGGGCCCCTGTGTGCGGTGTTGGAGGGCTGGCTGAACCTGCCTGGCCAGCACACATCATTGCAATTACATTGCACTGCGCCACAGAAAAACTGAGGCCTCAGGATGGCGGCTGCAAAGAGACATCGCAGAACCTCACTGGCAAAAGCCATGGATTTCCCAGTCATGCGGTAGAGCTCAATGGCATTCCTCTGATGGAGGCTTTGAGGCAAAATAACTTTTAATGCCCTGAGAATTGTATCTCTGCTAGATTGAGCCTTGTTTAGAGGTCATTTAGAGGATCATGGACAGCTCAGACCCCAAATAGTACAAGGGTTGAAGGAATAGCACATCGCGTTACCTGCTGTCAAAGACAGAAATCATCCACTGTACCCTTGGAGTTGCATGAGGTGAATTTGCCCTGTGAGGCTGGGGGGCTTTGAAGACCCTGGAATTTATAACTATTAATGTGCCTTGACAACCCTGCCTGCATGGGGAAAGTAGCAGGGCGAGTGTGCTGCAATGACAGTCTGCAATGTTCATTTGTGCGAATGGGCAGGAGGGGTAGAGGACAGGACCTTGCATTATCGGCATGTTGGAGAGCTCAGCACAGGCTGTTCTGCTGGAGAGGGAGAGAATTATGGCTGTAGAAATTGCTACATTAAAAAAATCATAACAGGATAAGTGGTTCTCTTATTGTGTGTAATGGAGAAGGGAGAGGCAGTGAAAGCTCAGGCAGGGGAGTGAGGGATGTGAAAGTGTGAGAGATGGGCAGAGTGTACCAGGGCCTGGGGGCTTTCACCTCACCTGGCTGTCCAGCGTGATTGCTGGCTATGCAGGACACGCTGCCTGCTCCTGCCCTACCAGGGCCAAGCAGGAAGTTTCTCAGCTGGTCCAAGTGAGCTGGGTGTGAAGGAGCCAACGACCTCCTCCCAGCAGCGTTGCTCCGTCTGTACCTTGGAAGCAGCACCATCTCCTCTTAGACATGAGGTCTGGCTGCTGGAGCCAGGTGATTGTTTCCTTCTAAAAGTAGGAAAGCAATCACCAGGTTAGGCAGTGGGTTGGACCAGAGACAGCACAGTCCTTCAGCACTGCCTCTTGACCCATCACAGGCAGTATTCAAGCATCACTCTTGATTTGCTCATCTGACCTCAGATGTGCTGAGTGTGGTCTGGGCAAAGCCCTGCGTAGTCTTCACAGCTTTTGTACGTTAGGTCTCCATCCTGCTATGAACATGTTGGTGCTCAGCTCCTTTCGTGGTGCTGCCACTGGCCTAATGTAGAGTTGTGGGATTGTGCTTCAGTTCTAGAAATTTGCCAGATTCAGGTAAATATTACTTTGCACAGTTTTCTCTGGGCTTTATTTTCTCATGGCTTTCTGTAAAGCTGAGATGATGCTGGCAGTGAGATAAATCACTATTTTAGCTTATTTAGAGTCCAAACAACAAAAAAAAGCAGTGTTGTGACCAGAGGTTGCATTTCAGATCTGTAGAATAGACAAGGGGCCACTGCTAACTGGCTTTACAGGCCATACAGTTTTAAAAACGGAATAAAAAAGGGAATTTTATAACTCATAATGAGTAAAAATTCATTAAAAGGTAGCTGATAGTGTGAGATGCATGTATGGGGGACTGAGGCTTTAGGCAATTTTCCTTCTGTACATAAAAGGAAAAAATAATATGTTTGAAGATATTGTCTGTTATGGGATATGTCTACTATGTCTAAACATAAGTGGTCATGACAGTGAGATCCTCTCTCCCTTCTTCCTTTAAACCCTGGCCATCTCCTGTAGTTCAAGAAACCCAACCCTTTTTAAAAATGCAACATAATCTGTGGAACTCACTAACACAGGATCTCATTAGAGTAAATTGTATAAATAGATGCAAAAAAGAGTTAGACATTTAGATGAAAAAAGGTTGTAACATTAGTATAAATATATTAAAAAAAAAAAAAAGCATCCTTTTAGTCTTCAGCCTTTGTAAGGGCAGCACACTAGGCAGCTGGGAAGGGGGTCAGCTCCATGTGGAGGTGCAAGCTGACCCAGGGACTCTAACGCTGCTTTTCAGGTGCTCGTGCCCAGAGTTGTCTCCATCCCCATGAACATCGGTTCTGATGCAGCCCCTGGTGATGCAGGAATGGCCCTATGTCCTCCCACGATGTCCTGAGTGGCATGCCACAAACCAGGTGCAGCACAGCAGCGCTGCCCACCCACTGTCTCAGGTAAGAGCTGGATCTGGGAGCCTTTCTCATGGCAGCTTTTTGCAGTGGTTTCAAATGTCTGTGGAGCAAAGCAGGATCTCTGTTCCTGGTGGCAGGGAAAGCTATTAGCTCCAGCACCCCCATCGGCTTGCACTTAATGAAAGCGTTATCTCTCCTCAAGCGTTTTGGCTGCAAAGTGTTTCCTAAAGTAAAGCAAGAGAGACAACCTGCAGAGCCGGATTTCAAGCTGCCTTCAAAATAAAGAGTAAGAGGGCACCATTAACAGCTCTTGTGTATTTGGTTGGGTTTACTTTTTTCCTGGAATCTTGGAAGAACATCAGCTTTTGCTGAAAATGTAGGTTTCTAATCTTCCTGGTTGCAGAGAACAGCTTGGAAATAAGCCCCTGGTGAATGCTGTAAGGCAGAGGAGGAGTCTGACCTCTTTCTAATCTAGTTATCTTGAGGAACGGAGGGTGGGTGCTCACACTGCTGGTCTTGCTCCTCCTTCCTCCAGCGTCTCTGAGCCGGCAGGCCAGGTTCTTCTCCGAAGCCAGGCAGAGAGGTGAAGGTCTCCGGGATCCCTGGGTAAATGGCAGGGCAGAGTGGAGGAGAACAGAAAGGTGTGCTGGCAACTGTCTGCAAAGCTGCCTGTGCTCTGCACTGATCTGTCACAAGCTGGTTTAGCACCTTGTCCTGGGTCACCCAGGACAGCAAGGCTGGGGAAACGCTGCCTCGGCTCTGCTAGAACATGGCTTCCTCTTTGCTGCCTGTAGCTGTTGGCCCCAGGGTACCTCTCACCTGGCAAGAGACTGATGGATAGTGCCAAAGTTTTCTTTGGGTGCTGGCAGTGTTGTTCCCAGGACGAATGAGGTCCCTGGCTCTGCCTTTTCCTTTTTCATTGTGCTTCAAACATGAAGAGCAAAGGGTGAGCCTGGGGCTTCTCCCTGCTGTGGCTTGCCATCGGCCTGGACCCACCCTGCCCCAGAAACCCGGGGTCTGCAGGAGGAAGGCAGACCTGTCTCTGGGGTGGCTCCAGCATGCAAGAATGAGGCTTACGGCTGGGGCAGGCTCTTGGTAGCTGAGTCAGGGCTTATTGGCCCTGGAGTGGCTGTTAGGTACCTGCTACCGGGCCAGCACATGGGTGGTTAATGAACAGCCCGGCAGATGAAGCGAGGAGGGAGAGGGATAGAACAAGATGAGCAGGCAAATGCCCTCCTGAGCTGCCTGAGCAGTCCAAGTCTCTATGAGGGGGTCAGAGCACTGTGGGGTTTGCTGGGAGAGGGGAGGGGAGCTGGGGCAGGATGCCCTGTGGGACCCACCACCACTGAGCTGCAAGACAGCACACGGGGAGGGTGCAAACATCCTTAGCTCAGGTCATATCCACCACAGGTTTCCCTCAGTCCCTGCCTGAGCCTGGCTTTCTGCTGTGTGGGCATCAGTGTGTTGGGTGGCACGCACCAGCTGGCTGCTGGGTCCTACAACATTAATGACAGCCTGCCTCATTCAAAGGGTCTGCTGTGCCCTCCTTCTCACAGGTGTAGGTGTTGCCACCTAGGAAACAGCCTTCCTCTCTTGTCCTTGCTTGTTCTGAAAGCTCCCAGCTGGCTGCAGACAGCCCATCCTTAGTTGTGCCCTGGCCTTGCTGAAGTTCCCTCCTCCAGTCTGGGAGCTGGTCCTGCATCTGTCAGGCCTGGGAGGTGGTGGGAGAGGAGGCTGGCTGTGCTAGTCCCAGAGGGAAAGACAGCAGCAGTCAGATGTGCAGGCAGGGAAGGAGGGGAAGAGAGGGAGAGATACAGGGAGCTTTTCATTCTCTCCCTGTAGGTGGAGGAGAGCATGGGAACAATGTTGGGTGGCAGGACTGTGGGGGGCACAAGAAGCCAGCCCAGAGCCTTCTGGCAAAAACAAACTATTTGCACCCAGTGCAGGCGGGCGGGAACATCTGTGCTGGCACCCAGCGCTGGGTTGGGGCACGTTGGGGGCAAGGAGGGCATCTTTGGCTTCTTGGGAGTTAGGTCTCAAGGACCTGACTATTTACCTTCTGGGTTGCCAAAGCTTGCTGGGACCATTCCCTGGGTAAATCTCTTCCCTGGCAAACACCCCTGTCTGCCCTGCATGTGCTCCAGCATCTGAGGGCAAGGTCTCTGCTGGTCACCCCATCCCAGCCCACCATCACCTTTGCCATGCCCTTGCAGAGATGGATCTTCCCCAGTGCCCGGAGCAATCCCTCTGTGAACGGCCAACTTTCCACAAGGGACTTTCCCACGCCAGGGTGCCCTGCAGCGGGCAGATCTCTGCCCCCTTTGTGCTTTGCGGGCAGCCACGATGGCACCACTGGGGTTAAGGCAGGTTGGAGGCTGCTGGAATGCCACCGGACAAAGCTGGGATTGAGGCTGTCTGCAAGGCACTGCCGCCCCCCTCCAGATTCCTGGGGGGTCAGTGCTGAGGGCGCCCCGCTCTGCTAAGCACACGGCGCTTGCCTGCTTCCCTGCCGGGTGCTGCCTGGCGGCACCCGGAGGGGTGGGAGGCGATGCCTGCTCCTCTGGCGAAGCTGAGCAGCCCTGCGGTGGATCTGTGGCTAAGCACAGGTAGATGCACTTGCTAGAGCTTGTGTGAGTGTTCTGTGCCTGAAAATAAAGCTGTTCGAGGGCGGAGGAGCAATGCGGATCCAGGCTACCACTGCTGGGGTCTGGGGAAGAGATGCTTAGGGGATGCTCAGAGGGAAAGCACTGCTTTTTCCCTCTGCTTGCTTGCAGAGGTTTTGTCCTACGGGAGCAGATGTTCAGCACCTGGCCCCTGCTTGGCCACTGTCACTGGCTCATCTACTGGGCATGGTCTGTTAGTTGCAGGCTTAGTGGGTTTTTAACTTCTTTTTAAACAAGGCTGAGAGGACTGTGTTGTCTGCTGAGCTGTGCTGGAGTTGCATGTGCATCCAGGTAGAGCTGATCCTCCTTTGGTATCCTGTGGGATAGAGGAGAGGGCTGGAGTGTTCCCTGGCAGTGCTGTGGGGCTAACCTACTTCAGTGTCATGAGGATGTGCACATGCAGAGTATTGATTTTTCTACCTGCAAGCAGCAGTTTTAGCTTGAGTGGTTTATTATTCATTTCCCCAAGATTCCTGTGAACTCTGTGGGTGATGGTTTTCTCTGTTTTCTGATCTGTTCCTGGAGTGGCAGGATGTTAGATGTTTTTAGATGAAGCAAACTTAGCACCAGTCTCAGTGATCATTTGATTTCTCTCAGAACTGGTGTGGAGGGGCTATTGTTTTAGCTGTGTGGCCAAATTCCTCTTCTGGTGGTTTCCTCCTGTCTGTTCTCCTTGGCTCGGCTGGATCCGTCCCCTGGACACCTCCGAGAGTCCTTGGACAGGACAAGTGACAAGTATCCGCACATTCCCCTTGGAAGAGCTGCTACTTTCCTGCAGAGGCAGCTGCCCTTCTCTGGCAAAGGGGTGCCTGTTGTATGTGCTGTTTAGAAAGTGCTAATGTAGTTAATTATGGTTGATTAATCACCTGGGGATTATTATCACAAATGAGCTCAAAGTAGCATTAGATCGAAATGCTGCCATTTCCCCAACAAAGCGCATCAACGTCTCATTTGTGGAAATGCAATGTGTGTGTTTGTTTCGCACAACAAACTATGTTTTTTGGAGAGGAAATTCCCTCTCACTCACTGAGTCCTATGTGAGATGCTTCTAGTCCTCCTGGTGTGTGTTGCTGTCACCAGCAAGTGCAACGATGTCTTTGCTGCCATCACGAGCAGGTGCATGATACAGTGCTAAAGGCTTAGGAGAGGATTCATTCCCCCATCCACCAAGGATTTGCTGTCCAGGGATCAGCATCCGGTTTTCCAGGCTGAGTGGCGTGGTGCAAAGTGTGCTTCCCTCATGTGTCTGGGTTAGGATTTGTTGTCATCTGCTCCACGGCCTCTCAGAGCATCCTTCCCACTACTGCTCGTTCTGGAGAGGTGCGGAGGAGAAGTAGCATCTGTGGAGGAGAAGCGGCATCTCAGATTTGCTGTGCAGGCAGGGAATATCCTTCTGTAGAGGAGCAGGTGGCAGCTCCCAGTACTGGGGATGGCGTAAAGGAGGTTGGCAGGTCCCCTAGGTCCCTAGGAACAACAGGACCCACTGTTGTGGGTCTTCTCGAAGCACAGCAGCCCTGTGGCTGTGGAAAGAAATTGCTGTTAGCCCTGCAGGGACCATGACACACAAGGGCCAGCTCTGATTTAATACCTAGCAGTTAGATAAGTTCATTGCTGGATAACTAAGGAGCACAGAGATCCTGCAGAACAGGAGATGTGCAGTTAGCCCTTCCTTCAACCTCTGCTCTTAGTGTGCTGGAGCTGGCACTGCATCCTTCCTCCAGACATGGCCACGAGCTTCCCTGGAGCTGCTAACAGACCCCTCCGGGAGCAGGGCAGCCTCTTTGTGAGTTGAAAAGCCAGGCAGGGACAAGACAGAGGAGGGGTAGGTGTCCCCAGGCAAGTGCTGTAAGCACCAGGCAGTGACCTCTGGATGCAGCGTGGTTCTGTTTCTGCCCAGGTTGAAGCCTCACAGGATGGTGCAGGACCTTTGCGTGTAACCCCCCGGGCTCCGAGTGGTGCCGCCGGACCCCAGGCCCCTCTGGAGATGAATCTTTGCTGGAATGAGATCAAAAAGAAATCCCACAGCCTTCGGTAAGAGTCCCTGCTGGAGCAAGATCTGGGGCTGGCCTGGCCTTCCAGCCTTGCCTGCTGCATGTGCTTGTCAGGAGGTTTTTGAACTTGTTCGCTTGAAAAGCCACATGAATTCACGGTGACCTTGACTCGGTTTCCGCTCTTGTCCACAGACCTCTGAGTCTTTCTCTCTATGCTGAAAAGCATCCCCTCCATTTCCACCCATCCTGTCCCCCCTCTCCCTCTCCTTGCTTTCTGCTTGCTTTCTGCTGCTTTCTCCATCCTCTGCTGCTACTGTCTCTGAGGCTTGTCTCTTTTTGCCCCACGGCCTTGCCGCCACTTCCTCTGTACTTGTCCCTTCGCTGGGAGCCCTCTCCACCGCATGGGGGGAACACGCCTTCCAGACCGTCAGAGGTTGCAGCTCCACAGCCAGCATGATGGAGAGCTTAACTGGGGCGTGTTAATTGTCTCCTGCCTTAATGCAAGGCTCCTAGAAGCTGCTCAGTCATGTAAATGCCGAGCCAAGCCCCCTGTGCTAGCCAGAGCACAGCCCCAACCCACAGGCAAATGCGGAGTGGCTCTCTCCTCTGCTCTGGGCTCCAAGGTGATGAATGGCCTCAGCATCTGTGCTGGCTGAGGGTCATGCACAGCCCGTGCTGACACGTGCTGCCAGTCACTGGTGGGGTCCTGTAGGTTCCTGGGGGTCACCCCCCCAGCTGCGGTGCTGTGCCTCTCCTCCCTGGGGAACCTGCTCCCCTCCTGTCTCTCTGACCACCGTCCTGCTGTCCTCGCTCTCCCGCTAGGGCTCGGCTGGAGGCCTTTTCCGACCACAGTGGGAAGCTGCAGGTGCCTCTCCAGGAGATCATAGACTGGCTCGGGCAGAAGGATGAGGAGCTCTCAGCACAGCTGCCCCTGCGGGGCGATGTTGTCCTGGTGCAGCAGGAAAAGGAGACACATGCGGTACGTTCCCTCGTGCCCCCCCTGCCACTGTTCACTGCTAAGATGAGCTGCAGGTGGGCAGCCCTGCCTGGGACCCCCACCTCATATCACTGCCCATGCCCACAGCCTATGAGTGCACCAGTCCTTGCCTATCTCCATCTCTGCT
Organism: Fulmarus glacialis; assembly: GCF_000690835.1. Taxonomy (NCBI): domain Eukaryota; kingdom Metazoa; phylum Chordata; class Aves; order Procellariiformes; family Procellariidae; genus Fulmarus; species Fulmarus glacialis. The sequence goes on from NW_009185926.1 coordinate 34,214, forward strand.
TCCTGTGGAAAGGCAGAGCCCCAATCCAATAGCAAACACCCATGGCATGCAACAGGCGGAGCCCATCTGCTTTTAGACAATAAATCTGCATGACAGCCTCAAGTCATCTGCAGGTGCTGCAGCTGGTAGTGGGCCCCATCACTTCTCTTGTAGTTTCTTCCTTATGTCTTACCTCTGCAACAGAGGGAATTGCCTCTCACTCACCTCTGCTGTTGGGACCCTGGGGCCTGAGGAGGTCAGTTGTTCTAAAGGTGACCCGGTGGTCAGGACATGAATGATTCCTGCAGTAGCACATTATCATCATATCTGAAACTGGGGTAAACCCAGACAGATCAGAGTTTCCTGCTTCCCTGATCAGAGCATTTCCTTCTTGCTGCCAGTGGCTGTTGGACTTCAGTTGTTTTTACCTTGAAAACAAAACTAAACTGTTGCTTACTGTTGCTATCCCTCATCCTCACTGGAGCTAACCACTTCCCTGGTGCACAAATAGCCAGTCCGGCACCAGTGGGGGGCTGCAGCTGGAGCGGAGGAGAGGACATCCTAAACCAGTCTACCTCCAAAGTCTGCCCTGGTGGATACGCTGCTTTGGGGCATCCTGCTGTTCCCCTCCTTGCTCCTCCAGCAGCTGGACCTGTCGCTGAACAGCTGCTGGAAGGACTGTTTGCATGACCATGTCTTGCTGCATGAGTGAGGAGCATCTCCAAGCAGTGCCTGTGAAACCAGCATCAATAAAGTAGTTCCTCTTGCGCAGCCCTGGCTCAGCACACCCTTCTGGGCTCACTGTTCCACCTCCCCGCTCTAGCAAAGCTGCAGTCCAGACCTCTGCAGGAGCCACCTTCTTGCAAGTGGTCATTCCTTCCCCAAACTGCAAAAATATTTCTCTGTTAACTTCTCTCTGTGTCTCCAGTGAGGTTTGGGCCCTGGAGTGAATGAATCACTGCAGTCCTTGGCAAGGGGGCAGCGTGGGCACGATTCTCAAGCTCAGCCTGCTGTCTTATCTCTGTGCTCTGCTCTCCAGGCTTTCATGGAAGAAGTGAAGTCTCGGGGACCATACATTTACTCTGTCCTGGAGTCAGCACAGGCTTTCCTTTCCCAGCATCCATTCGAGGAATTAGAAGAACCAACTTCAGAAAGCAAAGGTCCGTGGAGCTCCCCTTTCCTTGTTCTCCCATAGCACAGCACAGCTCCTCCTGGGCTGGACAGGAGAGGATGGAGTGGAGGTGGTTGGTGTGGCACAAAGCAGCACGTCAGTGCTCTGCCTCGTGCCAGGCTGTTTCCAATCCTTTGGCCAAAGGTCAGACTGGTGCAGAGCCGTGCTGCTGTCCCGGGCGAAGGCAGAGGCTGCTGGCATAGTCCATGATGGGGTGCATCTCATGAGACAGTATCAGATGGTGCTCTGGGGTAGGTTTTTAAAGGGCAGCAGGGCTTCTGCCTGTGAGGACAGACAGAGAGCAGACAGAGGTCTGTGGGCAGGCTGGATACCTAGAGGAGCTGGTGCAGAGATGGGATACTATTATCACTTGGTTTCCCTCCCTCTTTCCAGTTTTCCCTAGATTTTTTTTATCTCTCTTTTCCCTGCCCTCCCTTCATCTCTTGCCCACTATTCTCTGGGCTGGGCTCGCATTTTTGCTTTCTGTTCCCGTTCTGCTTTGCCTTCACAGATGTCTCTCCCCGGCACCGGATCCAAAACATCAGTCGCTTTGTCTGGAAGCAGGCGAATGTGGCCAGTGAGCTGTGGGAGAAGCTCACAGCCCGGTGCGTAGACCAGCACCGTCACATTGAACGGACACTGGAGCAGCTGCTAGAGATTAAAGGGGCCATGGAGGAACTCAGCACAACACTGGACCAGGCTGAAAGTGTGCGTGAAACCTGGGAACCCATTGGGGACCTCTTCATTGACTCCTTACTGGAGCACATCCAGTCGACCAAGGTACTTCTGGCTCTGAGAAGGCTCCAGCCTTGGCCCCAGAGGTGATGAGATGCTGCTTCCCAGGAGGGCAGTGCTGCTCCTCCTGACTGCTCAGTCCAATGCAGCCTCATTACTTGGGGTCTCAGGGGCCAGGTCCTCCCGCCGAGAGCCCCCTAGCTTTGTGTGAGGATGGATTTGGCCTGCAGTGTCCTGAGTAATTGGCTGTGCTGAGCACCTTTCATGGCACAGACCTTACACAGGTGGCACACTTACATAGTGGCTCAGCATAGATGAGCCATTGTCCATGTCCCACTTCTCAGGAGATTTTAGTAATCCAGTAAACCAGTAATGTCTGGTTTGTATTGGGTTTTTTTTCCCCACTAAGGTACCCTGTGGAAGGGTTAGTCAGCAGCATCTTGCCAGCCACTAGCCCACCCTAGCTTGTAGCAGGGGGATCAGACCCAAGTCCTGACCACTCGCCTGCTTCTTTTCCTTCTTCCTCTGCCCTGTGCCTGTTCCCCTGGGCATGGGACTCCAGCTGTTCAAAGAGGAGCTCTCCCCCATGAAGAATGGGGTGAAGATGGTCAATGATCTTGCGCACCAGCTTGCCATCTCTGATGTCCACCTGTCCATGGAGAACTCCCGTACCCTGGAGCAGATCAACATGCGCTGGAAGCAGCTGCAGGTGGGAAGGAGTCAGGACCAAGCACTGCAAATAAACCACAGGTGGGGGGACGCTGGGGAAGGGCTGTCACTACTGACCTTCAAGGATGATAAAGTAAGGCTTCCATAGCAGGGATGGTATAGCTGATGTTCCTGGAGGAGCAGGGCATCAGTTCAGTGTGAGGAAAGTGGCTGGTAAATCTATAGAGGTCTTGAGCAGGAAAAGGCAACGGGAGGAACAAAGGATGCTGTCTGAGGAGAATCGGGATCTGATGGGGGGGTCAGTACCAGCTGTGGCTTTGTTAATATCTGTGAAAATATGGATACAGGTGAGCTGGAGATGTGGCCTGTGCTGCCTCAGCCTGTGAGAGAAGGTGTAGAGGGCTGAGTGGACTGGGGAATGCAAATACCAAGGCAGGCGAGGAAGGAAGAGGACCTACATGCTGGGGCATGTCTGAGTCCATCCACAAGCCTTCCTGAATGGGGCTTCAATCTGAAATGCCTGATGGGCTGCCATTGAATTCTTATGTCTCATTCTCCAGGCCTCCGTAAATGAACGCCTGAAGCAGCTCCAAGACGCCCACCGGGACTTCGGACCAGGCTCCCAGCACTTCCTCTCCTGTATGTGAGCAGGTCCTTCTGGCTTCCCGCTAGGAGGCTGCCCCTGCAGAGTGGCTTAGCATGGGCTGTGGCACAGGAGAATGGGGTGCGGAGTCCTGTTGCTGAGCCCAGAGCCCCCAGAGCCACGCACACAGCTAGAAAAGGGCCCAGGCCAGTGCCTGGTACACAGGAACCAGAACAGGAGGCATCTCCCAAAGTTAGCATTGTGCTACCTCACCTTGTGGGACCAAGGGTGGGACATGATTGTGGTTCCCTTTCAGAGCGCAGAGCTGTGACACTCGCAGCTGCAGCTCCCAGGTAACACTGGGACTGTGCCAGCCTCAGAGACTGGGTGGGCATGACAACAGATGGCAGAAAAAGACAGTCCCCCATATCCCATGTTAGTCATTCAGAGGCCAAAAATGCGCACATTAAGGTTTTCATTCGCATGGCGAGGCAGAAGGATGCTGTTCCTACAGAGCTGAGTTGCTGCTGGCTGACAGCTCTCAGACCTGCAAAGGATGGGCAGCAGGTTGTGCTCCAGAGTCTGGGGTCCGTCCTCAGAAATGCTGAGCCCTGAAGAGTCTCCAGATGTCAGTGGTGTTTGTTGGCCTGTGTTTCTCTGCAGACCATGTCCTCCTATCTGAGAGGAAGAGTGACTTTTCCAGTTGCTGGAATTGATAAGCTGCCTGTGACAAGGGAAAATAGCTGAGGGTCATAAAAGGGCTTTCGTCCTCTAGATAACAAAAGTAGAGTGGCAGACAACTGGTATGGGATGCGTCCTCGTCTTCCCAAGATACTGCAGCTGACAGAGCATGAGTAATGGGAACAGCAGATGCTGTGGGTGCCCAAGCCTGGCCATAACAGGCAGTTCTCTGTGTGTGCCTGAATCCCAGCTGCTACGAGCCCTGCCCACTGGTGACCACTGCGTTGCCTTAGGCATCATCAAAAGCATTAGGAACTGTCTCTTCCCAGGTTCTGAGCTCAGCCAGATTCAGAGCCCCTGTCTCAAGAGGCAAGACACCTCTGACAAGACCAACAGTTTTGTGCCTCTTTTATAGGCAGCATCCGCTTGCCCGCTCCAACACCCCCAGTCGGTGATTTGGGAAGGCACAGCCTCTTCAGTGGCACCCACCTGCTGGCACAGTCCTGCTGGGCTCTAATCAGAAACAGCATCAACCTAAAGGAGCGTTTGGTGTTGATCTGACATCTGTGTCTCTCTCCTTGCAGCCTCTGTCCAGGTCCCCTGGGAGCGAGCCATTTCCCCCAACAAAGTGCCATACTACATCAAGTGAGTGTGCTCCCAACCATAGCCCGTGGTCTCCTCTGGCCCAGTGGGAACAGGAACTAGGGACCAATTAGGAGCGGGTGACAGTGAGCGGACTGGTCTGAGCACTGACCTCCAGTGAAGCGTGTCATCCGGAACCTCGCAGAGCCAGGCTTTCCCTGCCTGCTGAGATGCTCCAGATGAGGAGGGACGCTGGCAGCAAGTGGGGGCATCCTCCTGTGGGCATCTTCCACGCTGCTGTGGCTGGGGAGTGTACTTATGGGGGTGCAGCAGCCCCAGCGTCTGGAGGCACTGGGGGACTCGCGCCCAGGACCGGCTGGGTCCTTTGTTTAATCTCTCATGACAGCTGCTTAATTCCCAGCTTGACTCTTGGTTTCCTTCTATTTTCCTTCTAGCCACCAGGCCCAGACAACATGCTGGGACCACCCAAAGATGACGGAGTTGTACCAGACGCTGGGTAAGGAGGCTGCCACAAAACCACTCAAGTAGCATCCACCTTTTCGCAGAGTGGGGTACTATGTGAGATCCCCCCAGCCCACCTGCCCCCTTCTGTGGCACAGGGCCCCCCAAAGCAAAGGGGGGCACAGGTGCAACCCCCTGCCAGGCTCTGCCCCTCCTCCTTCCGCACACACTCTGCTTCTGTTGGTGGGGCTGGTGTCTCAGAACTGCAGCTGCTGCTTCCTGCCCTGGAGATAAGGATGTTGAGCTGCAGTTTTATTCTTTTCCTGTGTTATTGCAGCGGATTTGAACAACATCAAGTTCTCAGCATATCGGACGGCTATGAAACTACGACGGGTGCAAAAAGCCCTGCGATGTGAGTGCGGGAAGTATTTCCCTCCTGCTGGGTCTCCCTTGACAAAGGCATTAAACTGACACAAGCTTTTATCAGCACATCAAAGGCAGGGGACAGGTAGCTGAGGAGAGAAGCACTAGGAAGATGAACCTATGGCTGGAAAGCTGAGCAAATCCACTGGTGAGGTGTCTGTGTCAGTGCCTTTCTTTGCAGGCTTGGGTGGAAACGCAGGTATTAGTCAAAAGGATTTGAGAACAAAGTGGTCCAGCTCAGAGTTAGAAAGCTGTGGGATCAGGCAGGGGCTCACCCCAGAGCTCCAAGGGAGCCCAGAGAAGCCGTCGATGTAATCGAGAGCAGAAACCAGCCTTGCTGGCAGGGGCAGAGAGGGCTCCACTACTTAAAGAGGAGGAAGGGAGCCAATAAACCTGACTTCTGCACTGTTGGTAAAACTCCAGTTAAAACGAGGACTAATAGCCAGGTGAATATGATGCGATAGGAGTTCAACATGATACATGGCTCTGCGAGGGACAGCTGCTCCTCAGAAACTGCTGAAGAGTTTCTGGGGGAATAGGTGAGGAGGTGGATGGGAATCTGATAGATGCGGGATCCTTGGCTGCTGGAGAGCTTTTAGCAAGGCCTCTTGCCTAAGACTCTGTCAAGATTAAACAGCGGCAAGATGAGAGAAAACCCTGTCCTGAATTAATCATTCCCTATGGGGAGGAGGCACAGCCAGGCGGCAGTGGGGTCCCAGGCAGACCTGTGCTCCTTGACATCTTGTGAAAGGCCTGGAAGAAGGCAATGAGTGAGCGTGAGAGGAGGTTTGGTACTTGGGGGAGTTGAACCCTGGCTGCAGAGCAGTTTCATGACACTGTGGTGACAGTGTCCCATACTCAGGGACATTCAGGGCTGATGTAGTGCAAATCGGGGAAAGCAGCAGTTAGCTTTTGCCACCCTGCAAAGATGTCCATGCAGCAGCAGCCGTAGACACACCAGCCACGGTGAGGAAAAGGGCAGAGAGCAAAGCAGAGCCCTTCCATGTGCTGCTTGTGCATGTTTGGTTGCGCGTCTCTTGCATCTCACGTGCTGCAATGGCACCTTCTTCCCAATCCAGAAATGATGTGGAAGAATGTGAATAAGTGCTTCTTATTCAAGATGTACTTGAGAAGGGCAAGGAGGCTGCCAAGGCAGCTTCCCTATGATGAGAGGTTTGGTGGACTGAGTGGCCATGTAGGAAAGAGGCAGTGTGGGACACGTCAGAGCCATGCGCAGTCATGGGCAGTGTGAACACAAGGGTGAGCAGCAGTGATACTCACTGGCGTGTGAGTTGGGGGTCCCCAATGCAACTGTCAGCAGCTTTGACGGGAGAAGGAAGGACTTTTCTACAGAGTGAATTACAGTGTGGAAATGGCACATGATCCCCTGGGCACTGAGAACTTAAATGGTCTCAGAAATGGAAAGACTTTCAAGAAAGAAAGATTGCTAACTGCTAAACACAGTAGTACGTGCAACCTGCAACCATGGAAATCTGAAAGCAGGGTAGCCAGGGTACCTCATGCTGTCCCAGCTCTGTTTTAGGTTTCTGCCTCAACACCTGCTGCCGGTCAGAGCTGGAGACAGGACTGCTCCACCTCTGGGCAGCTGCTTGTAGGGTATGTGTGGCTCTGTGCCCACTCACCTCCCCATGCCAGCCCTGCAGGGACCTGGCATGTGCAGAGGCCAGCTCTGGGAACAGGGAAGGAAGGTCATGCAGAATGGTGGCTCAAGTTGACTATAGGTGGAGATGTGGGTATTTTGGGAGGGGTGGGAGAGCAATTCTGGGAGCTCTGTCCATCCTGCCAGCATCTTCCGCACTGTAGTGGGGCTGAGACTCCCCCAGGTCAGGGCAGGGCTGTGTCTCCCTCATCTCGGTTCTCACCTCTCCCATTTTCCTCTCTGCCTCTGATCCCTGCGCCTGTGCTTTCTGCACAGTGGACATGGTGACCCTGACCACGGCCTTGGAAATCTTCAATGAGCACGATCTGCAGCCCAGCGACCGGGCGATGGACGTAGTGGAGGTCATCCACTGCCTGACTGCCCTCTACGAGAGGCTGGAGGAGGAGCGGGGCATCCTGGTAAATGTGCCGCTCTGTGTGGACATGAGCCTCAACTGGCTGCTGAATGTCTTTGACAGGTACTGGTCTCTCAGTGTCCCCCTGAGCTGTGCGGCTGCCATGCTTGGAAGGAAACCTCTGTGCTGCTCTTCCAGCTGTCAGTGCTGCAAAAAGGCCCTGGCCGCTAGCGAGGGTGCTGCCTGGCGTGAGCTTGCCTTGCTGACCCTCCTGCATAAAAAAACCTCCAAAACATTTGCAATATCTCGCCTTGCAGTGGCCGCAGTGGGAAGATGAGGGCTCTCTCCTTCAAGACGGGCATTGCATGTCTGTGCGGGACCGAGGTCAAGGAGAAGTTTCAGTGTGAGTCCCCCATCTCCTCCCCCAGGGCCTGGTGTAGAGTAACCTGGGGAAAGTGGGAGTGCTTTTGTTTCCTGGCTTAGCCCTTTTTTGCCCAGAAAGAGCAGAGAAACAGCTTTCCTGCAGTGACTAATCTGCTTGCATTGCCACCCTTCCTCCCTCCCCAAGCCTACGCCACCTAAATAAGGAGACATTTTTGTTGCTGCGGTGATCTTGCTTGCATGGCACTATAAGGAACAGTGCCGAGAAGGCAAACAGGCAACAGTTATCCAGTGCTTCCCAGAAAGAAAAAACCTGGGGTTGCGTGGCTGGGAAGTAGGTTAGACAAATTAAAGGAAGCCCCTTTCCTCACTGCATTTTACCATGGTAGTCTCTGCCATGGGATACTGCAGAGGGGTTAGCATAGGAAGCACCAAGGGATTAAATAAAGGGATTAGGCAGATTCATAGAGGACAGGCCAGCTGTGGCTGTTAAAGAAGTGATGTATGTAACCTCTGTCTCAAGAAGACTTTAAACTCCTGGTTATTGGGAGCTGGAAGGATACTGGTAAAGATTATTTAATCATAGCTCAGTTTTTCCCTCTTATTTGAGCTCCCTGCTGGAGACAGGTCTGATCCACACACCGCCCTGCCCCATGCCTGTGTCCTGCCTGGTGTGTCAGGGCATCAGCCATGTCTCTAACGGGGCTGTGTGTCTGTCCTGCCAGCAGATCTCTTCAGCCAAGTGGCGAATTCTGGGGGACTGTGTGACCAGCGGCAGCTTGGCGTCCTGCTCCACGAGGCCATCCAGGTCCCACGCCAGCTGGGGGAGGTGGCGGCGTTCGGGGGCAGCAATGTGGAGCCCAGCATCCGCAGCTGCTTCCGCTTTGTGAGTAGGGTGCCGTGGTCCGTACCGTACCCGTCTGCAGCAGCTGTGCCAGGGAGAGGCTCCCAGAGTTGGCGAGGAGCTTGGACCCCATCACAGCTGGGTCCCAGCTCTGAGCAGTCCCTTCCTCTCCCCTCCCTAGAGCAACAGGAAGCCTGCCATCGAGGCGTCCCAGTTCCTGGAGTGGGCTAACCTGGAGCCGCAGTCCATGGTGTGGCTGGCTGTGCTGCACCGGGTGACCATGGCTGAGCAGGTGAAGCACCAGACCAAGTGCTCCGTCTGCCGCCAGTGCCCCATCAAGGGCTTCAGGTAGGGGTTGTGATATGGGAACTTGGCCCCCAAGGGAAGTACATGGTGTCCTGCAGGAGGGAGCTGAGTTTGCTCTGCGCTGTTGGGGGAACTTAGAGCTCTGCAGCAGCAGTGTTTCAGGCAGGTCAGACCAGGTGCCAGCAGAGGGGAAGGAGCAGGATGCTTTTCTGGTGACTTCAGCCATGAGCACTGTGGGTTTAGTGGGGCGTGAGAGCAACTCAGACCACCTCTGTCCCTTGCTGAGCTTTCCTTGGGCTCAAAAATGTTTTTGCTGATTCTCACTGCCTCCCTATGGCCTCTTGATCACTCCAGGTATCGAAGCCTGAAGCAGTTCAATGTGGATATCTGCCAGACTTGCTTCCTCACCGGGCGAGCCAGCAAGGGCAACAAGCTGCACTACCCCATCATGGAGTACTACACTCCGGTACGGAGCTGGGCTGGGCTGGGCTGGTCTTGACTCAGAGCAAGTCCCCATCAGTGGCAGCAGCCTTGCGATGTTTGGGCTGGTGCAGCCCCAGAAGTAGATCCCTTGTATGTTTTAGTTCTCCTCTGCATGCTGGAGATCTCTGCTATTCTGGGGCTTGTGGTGAGCGGGATGCATGGCATCCACTGATGCCCAGCTTGGCTTGTGCCAGGCCCCATGGCAGGCTGACAGAGCTGTCGTGTGCCCTCCTTGCTTCCTCAGTTGTGTCTGCCTCTTCCTCTGTGGAGCTCGTGCCCAGCCTGAAGGGACTTCTTTCCTATGGATGCTGACCTGTGGTCCCCCACTTTTCATTAAGCAGCACCTTGGTAATATTTGTATCTCTGCAGACCACGTCCAGTGAGAACATGAGAGACTTTGCCACGACGCTGAAGAACAAGTTTCGGTCTAAGCAGTACTTCAGCAAGCACCCACAGAGAGGTTACCTGCCTGTCCAGTCCGTACTCGAGGCTGACTTCTCAGAGACGTGAGTTGGCTGGGCCCTGGGCTCTGTGCCTTTCAACCCTGCCTGATACGTAGGCTCCACAGATGGAAGGAGCGTCCCAGCTGTGAGACAGGGCTCCCATGAGAAGGCTGGAGGGGGCACTTGCTCTGGGGGTGATATGGCACCTAGTTCTTGGAGATTTCAGTCTCCCTCTCCAGCCTGTCCCTGGCTGTTCTCAGCCCAGGTGAGATCAGGGCAGCCCCTCCAAGCCCTAGCTTTGAGTGAGGACTGCCAAGCCTTGCTGACCAGTGTGTGTCTCTTCCAGACCAGCCTCCTCCCCGATGTTACCACATGCCGACACCCACTCCCGGATCGAGCACTTTGCTAGCAGGTATTACTGCTGGGCACTGCTATCACTCCAGGGCACAAAGCATTACTCTGATAGGTGTGGAAGGGTTTTGGGGCAGATGCATGGTGAGCTCCTGCTGCCCGC
>NW_009185926.1:44511-46740 GCF_000690835.1 Fulmarus glacialis
TCAGGCTGCAGGGCGGTTGGGCAAAGGCAGCTGCAGGGCCAGGCAAACCTGCCTGCACCACTTTGCTCCTGCCTGGGACATGGCTGATGCCATGCAAATTGGCAGCAAACACCATGCATTTGACAGCAGATGTCTTGGTGATGAAGCAGCCTCCATGTACCCTCCTGCTCTTCCCAGTATGAGCTGCTGATTGGATTCTCACCAGACAGATCCCTCAATGTCTTGTTCTGCCTGTGCACTCGCACTGGTGCTGCTTGCATACTCCTATTGCTGCTGCCTTGTGGTTTGTAATGCCTCTGGCCTTACCATGGGTCCAGGCAGAGTGGGGACCCGGGGAGCACAGGAAGCCTGTAGCTCAGGCCCTAAGCTGGAGCTGGTACGCTTTCACCCCTTTCCTTTGCTTATGCAAGAGGAGGCTGAGCTGGCTGCATGGCAGCAGCCCTTTATTCCAGAGACTGTCACCCCAGAGCAGCAGTCTCTTTTGTTTTCCAAAAAGGCAAAACTCTCTAGAGCCTGTAAAGAGGGGCAGACTGGTGCAGGCCAGCTGGGAGACCCTGCCAGAGAGGGGCCTTGCAGGGGCTGTCGTAAGTAGGGTGTATTGTGCAGACATTCAGGGTGTCTCTCAACCTGTTTCTCTTTCCTCCAGGCTTGCAGAGATGGAAAGCCAGAACTGTTCCTTCTTCAACGACAGCCTGTCCCCTGACGATAGCCTGTGAGTTCTGCCTCCTTTCCCTCCTCCTCACCTCCTGCTGAGTCAGGGCTCCTCTGGCTCCATCCCTGCCTAGCCAGGGCACAGAAATACTTTCCTTCCCAGCTCCTTTGAGTCTGAGGCTCTTGGGCACCCCCAGCTACCCAGGGGTGCTAAGCCACTTCTGAGCTCTAGGCCTGGAGCAGCCAGAATGAGCTCCCATATGAAACTATCTCCCTCCAGGCTGTCCTTCCCCAAAGGCACACAAATCTCTTGAGACTGATGTTCCTCACTAAGGTGTTTCTCCACCTGCTGCAACAGGGACGAGGACCAGTACCTGCTGCGCCATTCCAGCCCCATCACCGACAGAGAGCCCGGGGGCAGCCAGCAGGTTCCAGGAAACCTCAACATGGGTGACAAGGGAGAGCTGGAGCAAATCCTGGCCCACTTAGAGGATGAAAACAGGTAGGGGCATGGGCAACTCTGAAAGTGGGGCTTATAGCCTAAGGGGAAGGGGCTGGAAAAGCCTGGCAGAACTCAGAGTGGAGCCAGGGGATAGCTGCTGGGGCTGGAGGTGGGGATCAGAGGAGCTGAGTGGGCTTGTTTGGAGGGTGTCTAGGCTGAGCCCTAAAACCTTCATGGGAGCACTCGGTGAGGTTGTGCTCTCCAAGGAAGGGAGAAGACTCTGTTCCCCAAAATATTCCTGCCCCAATCCCCAGAACCTGTTCCCCTCCTGAACCCCAAACTGGTTGAAGTGAGCCTAGGGCACTGCTGTCTCTCTTGTTCCTGAGCCCCCCGCTCAGTGGTGGTGCTGCTTTGGACCACATGAGGTGAGGCTCTGGGCAGGGCAGCTCAGCTCAGGAGGAGGTGATGCTTTCCCTGCCCTTGTTCTCAGTCTCTTAGGAAGCAGTTGCATATCTTTTTGTAAACCACCCAAGCGGGGTAGAGCTGCAGGCAGGCCACCCTGCGGTGCAGGGACAAAGTCCAGGAGCATGCTGGTCCTCAAGCTTCACATGTGGCAAAGCCTCCAGGGGTGTTTTGTCATGGGCTGTCCCCAGTGCGCAGCTGTCGGGTGTTTCCAGCAATGTCTAGAAAGGAGAGTGGTGATACTGACTTAGACTATCTTGCAGGATCCTCCAGGGAGAGCTGAGACGTCTGAAATGGCAGCATGATGAGGCGGTGGAGTCTCCAACTTTGGCTACAGGATCCCCCCAATCAGTGCAAGACCCACATAATGATGAGCTCCTGGCAGAAGCACGAATCCTCCGGCAGCACAAGAGCCGCCTGGAGACTCGCATGCAGATCCTGGAGGACCACAACAAGCAGCTGGAGTCCCAGCTGCTCCGGCTGAGGGAGCTGCTGCTGCAGGTACTCTCAGAGCAAGGATCTGGGGAAGCCCATCCTTGGGGTGGGCTTTGCCATAACAGAGCTGGGGCAGTGGCAGAAAGGGATGGTCAGAAGAGGGGGGAGGACAAGGACAGAGGATCGTGACAACCCCCCTTCTCTCTCCAGCCTCCAGCAGAGTCAGATGGCAACGGTTC
>NW_009185926.1:46771-48714 GCF_000690835.1 Fulmarus glacialis
AGGCAGCCAGGCAAAGGAGAAAGAACACAACACCCCTGACACCGAAGCTGCAGGTGAGGACTGGGGTTGGGCTGAGCTCTCGGCCCTGCTCCCTTGGTTCAATGCTGCAGGAAGCTGCCTGCACCCTGCCCTCCTGCAGAGATGCTGGTGGGCGAGGAGGATGCCCAGAAAGCCTGATCAATCCCCTGCCCTCTTTCCGGTGGAAGCCAAAACCCAGGAAGTCAGCGTGTGCCTGGAAGACATCATGGAGAAGCTGCGGAGCGCCTTCCCCAACTCTCGAGGTACTCGAGTGAAATCACCCTCTCTGGCCTCTTACTGCTCCCTCAGATGAGGTTTTCCCCACAGAGCCCTACCCCGATCCCAGCTTCCCTGCGACAGCTGATCCCACAGAGCACCTACAGCCAAGAGCTATGCTGCCACGGCGCTGCTGGGACTGGTGTGTGGCCTGGGCACAGAGAGGATGAGGAGGAGGTTTCACACCTGCAAGGAGAGGCGATCAGAGCTGCCAGGAGTATGGACCAACTAGATCCCCGCAGATGAGCTGGAAGGCAGCCTCCTGCCCTGCTTGGGACCCTGCACCCTGCGGGGCTTCCCACTGCAAAGATGGATAGACCTGCCAGCATCAAGTTTGCAGTGATCACCTTGAGCGACCTCCTCACTTCGTCCCTGTCCAGACCCCTCTCCAGGAGAGGTCAAGGCCCCAGTTACCTGGCGAGATGGAAGCAATGGTGCAAGCTCTCCTAGCTGCTCATAGATGGCTCTTCCCAGCAGGGATAGGGACCGGGGGATGCATGTGTGGACGGCTCTCCACTCGCCCAGTGGGGTTTGGTGTTGGTCTTTCTGCTGTCCCTCTGTGCTCCAGCCCGGGAGCAGCACTCGGTCGCTCGCCCAGGCTGCCCATGCGTGTGCCGGGGGAAGACATTGCTTGGTGCCAGCACTAACATGAGGCCGGGGAGAGCTTCCTTCTCTGCCCACGCAGACCCTTGCCCACTTTCTGCCATCCCTGAGCGGGATACTTCTGGTTCTGCAGCAGCCCTGTTCTAACCAGGTGGCTCTGGGTCCTATTTTCCTGACCTCTCCATTTCTCTTTCAGGTATGACCTCCCTTATCTAACACCTCCTGTGAGTGAGAGGCTTTTCCTAACCAGCTACCTGGCTGCTTTCCTTCCCCTCCTCTCCCTGCCATGCTCCCTCTGCTGTGTCAGACCCCACACAGACTCCCTCCGAGCCAGTTGTGCAGGATGCTTGCCAGCTCCAGAAGATCTCAGGGGAACATAGGTCATGCAGAAGTGGGACTGTGGGCTCCCCAGGAGGCTGGCTCGGTCACAGTGTCTAAGCCTGGGTGGAAAGGTTCAGAAGAACTGAAGCTGTGAAAGCTGCCTGTCTCCCCCAGCACTTGTGGGCTGCTGCCTTTGACAGCCCTCGGGGGATGCAGAGCTCAGCATCCCGCTCCTCTTCAGTTGTGCCCAGCAGCCTCCAGGTTTATGGGGCACCAAAACACTCCTGGAGCCACCCAGTTTTTAAAAGAACTCTTTCTAACAGCATCCAGCTGCCAGTCTTACAGATTGAACTCTCTCTGCCACCCAGGGCTCCGCAGCCAGCCAGGCACATACCGTCTGGTGGGGAGAGTCTGCGAGGTTTATGGGGTAGGGTTGAGTCCGTGTTAAAGCTTCAGTCCAGCTAGTAGCCTTATCTTGAGAGGGTCTTTATAACAGAGCCTTAATTTGCATATATTTCTATATATTATATATATATAGTGTACTTAAATACTCTCATGGACTCACTCCATTAAATTCTAATACTGTAAGTGCAGCTGCCCTTCACTTTCAGTCCTGCCCAACATCTGCTCCCGTGGGGACCAGCATCTTCCCTGTTGCTGGTGCTGCCTTGGAGCGGGGCTGCTGAGGGGAGCTCAGAGGAGGGCCGGACTGGCAGCAGGGACTC
>NW_009185926.1:48842-59017 GCF_000690835.1 Fulmarus glacialis
GGTTTCCTGGGGAGGTGTGCCTCTGCTGTGGCACAGACAGCCTGTCCTGCCTGGACCCGGCTCCATCCCTGAGGAGCCTTGGCTCCTGCAGCCACCCATCCTCACAGTGCTGTGGGAAGCGGTTTCTCCAGCCATAGCTCCAGCCCTGGGGCCACGAGAACGTTGGGCTGTGATGCAGAAGCATAGCAATGCGGGCAGGCAGCAGAAGGGGCAGGGCACATCCTTGCCACCCCCAAGGAGCAGCTGCCATGCTGCTGTCCCCCAGTTTGAGCTGGGCTGAGGGGCCGGAGGCACTCGGAAGCAGGCATGTCCCACCAGGCAGTGGAGGAGGCTGTTCTGCAAGTTGGCAGGGCAGCTTGGTGGTGGTGGCTCCTGGTCCCAAAGGCTCCCTCAGGCTGGCTCTCTCGTGCTGTGTTATGTCGAGAAAGAGGTAGAGTCAGGTGCTGTGGGGTGCCCCAGAGCGGAGGCTGAGATGGCCCTGATGCTCTGGGGCCACAGGCTGTAGAGGGATGAGATGCCTTGGAGCCCTCGGGGCAGGGCGCAGGCAGGGCTGCATGATGGTATGAAGCATCCTGCCCAAAACAGGGCTTGCTGCGAGGACTGGGACGGGGCTGTTGATGCTGGCTGGGACAGGATGCGGTGGTGAGCTGTTCGGGGAGGTTCAGACCAAGGCAGCATGTGGGGGCAGAGGGTTGTGCAGGCAGAGGTGCGAAGCAGTGTCCACGCTGGGGATTAGGTGGTGCGAGCCTTACAGCCAGGTATTCGGGGTCTTGTGCTGCAGCGTCCGCTAGCAGCAGTGCGGGTTGCTGTCCTTGCTGTCCCCTCTCACACCTGGGCGAGCGGCGGGAGTGCAGTAGTGGTGGCATTGGTCTTAGGCTGGCTGTAAGCATGTGGTGTGTCAGGCTGCTTTTTTGACCGTGGTGAGAGACCACATGCCAGCGTGCAAGACCCAGCTGGACCCCCCTGTTATCCCAATGGCAGGATGGGGGGAACGTGGGGAAGGAGCAGGATGAGGGCAGAGCTGCTGGCCCTGGTGCCAGGTGTGGGGAGCAGCAGTGGCCAAGCTGGGAGCGTGGGCTGTGTTTGGGAGCCAGGATGCAGCAGGGAGGGGAGCAGGCTGGCTAATGCTCTGGTAACCATGTACTGTGGTGCTACTGTCCTTGCTGCTTCGTGCCATCTCTGCTCTGGAAAAAGAATAAATTTGTATTTATACTGAGACCTGGATCGGTGCTCTAGCCTCTTCTATCTGTGCACCTCAGCTGAGTCAGGGCAGCTCCTGGCACTGTGCCATCCTGGCACCGCTCCTGCAGGGCTGCTGGGACATGGATGTCCCTGTGCCCTATGTCACCGTGGCTGTCCACAACATTCGAGGCAGAGCAGAAGCTGTGAGCAGAGCCCTGGGCTCCCCAGACACAGGTGCATCCCCTGACCACCATCTTCCTTCTTCCTCTTCCAGCAAGGTCTGCTCAGGGCCACACAGCAGCCTGAGGGCTGGGACAGGGGCTATGTGGGGACAGCCCCTCTTCTTTGCCTGGGAACTTCTGCTGTAGGAAACCCTTCAGCCCCAGGAAGGATGTAGGCAGCAGTGGGATGCTGAACAGGCAGTCCTCTCCCTCCATGCTTTCTCCCTAGAGCCCCATTAGGTCTCCAGTGCCTAGAGGTATCTGGGTGCTTCTGCCCCAGGTGCTGCCCATGTTCCCCATGTCTCCATGGCACAGTGAGGGGCTCAGCTGAGGACTAGCCTAGGGCAAGTCTGGGGGCTCTCAGGCCCTCCCCGCTGCACAGGGTGCAGCCCAACCCCAGCTGACGGTGAAGCTGGCCCAGGACTAATAGTTGTAGGGCTTGACCTGCTTTCACCCCTGCCTGGAAGGGCTGGCAGTGCTGGGCAAAGGCCTGACATGATGCTACTGCAGGGAATTACAGGGACAGCTCTCACACAGGAGAGATTCAGGAGTTTAAATGGGGGTGGGATGCAGCTGCTTTAACTCCCCCTCTCAAGGGTAGAGCAAAATGCCCCACCCCCATCCCTGTGCCGCAGGCTCCGGGGCAAGGCAGGAAGTGCGGGCTGTGATCAGGGAAGCCGGTCACGTCCGGGAACAAATCCAGCACATAGTGCCAGGAAAGAGCTTTTATTTCTCAGCCAGCAAAGCTCAGCGGGGCCCAGCTGAAAGGCGCGGGAGCCGATGAGTCAGGGCAGGGAGGCAGTAGGCGCTGCTGTACAGTGGGGCTAGTGGTCCCGGCGGCGACAGGGTGAGGACAGCATTGTTCCCGTGTCACTGCAGGGCCAGTCCCCAGCCCTGGGGCTCCCTCTCAGGGTACAGCAGACCCACTGCCTGTGCTGTGCCTCCGCGTCAGTGGTCTGGCAGCCTTTCCCCCCTCCAGGGGTAACCGGCCGTGCTCAGGGCTGGCTGCGCCCCAGGGTCGTGGCCCCGAGCTCTCTGCTCTCGCTGCATTGCCGTGGGGGTGCATCACCCCCTTCCCTGGCTGCTATGAGGCAGGGGGGGACTTCTGTCCCTCCACCTGGCTCCTCACCTGCCCCGGAGTGCCCAGCCTGGAGCACTGCCCCAGGGGTGAAGCTGTCTCGGGGGATGTTGCCTTCCCCAGCATTTTCTCGGCAACTGCCTGCTCGCAGCTCCCCGCAGCTCCCCTCTTCCAGCGCCTCTCTGGGTGTTTCGTCCTCCAGCTCCAGGGGCCCCTCAGCTGGCTCCAGCCCCTCGCTGGGGGACCCCGGTTCTGGGGCTCTGCCTGGCTCAGCCCTGGCCATGCTCCCTGTGCCAGCTTCCTCTGCCCCACTGGCTCCCTGCTCCAGCCCCTGCCCAAGCCCTGCTGCCTCTGTCCCTCCTGCTGCCGCTACAGCCAGCTTTTCCATCTCTGCTGCTGGGCTCTCTTCCTCTTTGTCCTCCTCCACTTTCTCCTCTTCTACCTTCTCCTCCTCCTCCCTCTCCTCTTTTTCTTCCTCGTCCACCTTCTCCTCCTCTTCTTCCTCTTTCTTTTCCACCTCCTCCCCTTTCTCCTCTACCTTCTCCTCCTCCCTCTCCTCTTTTTCTTCCTCGTCCACCTTCTCCTCCTCTTCTTCCTCTTTCTTTTCCACCTCCTCCCCTTTCTCCTCTACCTTCTCCTCCTCCCTCTCCTCTTTTTCTTCCTCGTCCACCTTCTCCTCCTCTTCTTCCTCTTTCTTTTCCACCTCCTCCCCTTTCTCCTCTACCTTCTCCTCCTCCCTCTCCTCTTTTTCTTCCTCCTCCCGCTCCTCCTTCCCCTCCTCCTCCCCCTCTTCCCCCTTTGCCCCCCTCTCTGCTCCCCAGCTCTCTGGCTCTGCCCCACAGGTGCTCAGGTTTGCTTCTTCCCCCAGTCCTGTCCCATCCCTTGCTTCCACCTCCACCCCCGCAGGCTGCCCCTGGGCTGCTGCTCCTCCTTCACACCCAGCCCGGGGGGTCCCTTGTTCTGCCTGGTCAGTCCCTGGTTGTTCTGCTTCTTTGGTCCCTGCACGCTGTTCCCCCTGCCCAGGGATCTCTGGGACCCCAACCTCACACTGGGGTGCCTCTTTCTGCAGCATCGCCCTGTCACCCACCTCCCTGCTCTCCTGCCCCTTGCTGGCCCGCGGCCCCTGGGGTGACTGGAAGAGCCCCTGGTAGCGCTTCCGATCCTCCACGTGCTTCTTCCTCATCCTCTCCCCCAGCTGCTTCAGCTCCTTCTTCACAGCGGCCGCCATGGAGGGGTCAAGGTGAGCCACCCGCAGGAAGTCCTCCCGTGCCTCCCGCTCATTCCAGACAGCAGCGTGGGCCTTCGCCCGCTTGAAATAGGCCTTGGCATTGTCTGCCAGGAGAGGAGAGCCCCCAGTGGGGGTCCTGCAGCTCAGGGCCACCAGGCACAGGAGCTGGACACCCTGGGAACCCAGGGGGACATGGAACACAGGTACCATCATAGGCAGGGGAACATGGGGTGGACACACTTGTAGATAGGGGTACCATCATGAGGAGGGGGACCTGGGCCATGCACGTACCACCGTGGGCACCACGGGACGTGGGTGCAGGGATCATCATGGGCAAGGGGAAACATGGTGGGTAGGGGGATCTGGATGATGTGGGACAACATCATGGGCAGGGAGACCTAGAGGACATGGGGTGCAGGTGCCATCGTGGCCAGGGGAAACCAGGGCCATGGGGGCACTGTCATGGGCAGGGGGACCTGGGACATGGGTTCTGCAGTGGACATGAGGATCCAGATGACATAGGTACCATCACAGGCAGAGGGACATGGGATGAGCATTGTCATGGATGGGGGATCCAGAGGACAGAGTCCATGGGGGCCGTGGGCACAGCAGGGGGCATGGGATGCAGGGCATGAGTACCGTTGTGTTTCTGGAGGAGCTCTGTGGTGTGCTCCAGCACCTCGTAGTACTCGCCCAGCTCCAGTTGGCACTGGCAGTAGTTGAGCACCAGCGGCGTGACCAGGCTCTCCAGCTTCAGCCAGCCATCCTCCCATGGTTTCTCCTGCCCCAGGGAGCCATGGTGGGGGGTTCATAGCTGTGGCTGTCCCCTCCTGGGCACCTAGGGCCCACAGGGGAGTGCTTTGCTGAGGAAACCCAGGCAGGGGTGACAGGAGGTGGCCAGGTCCTGCTCACCTTGGCCTGGAGGTTCCTCAGGCAGATGACAGCCTCCTGGTACTTCGCCGCCGCCTGCCCAAACTCCTTGCAGAGGACGAGGCGGTTGCCCTCTTTGTGCAGCACAGGCACCGCCGCCAGCTTCTCCTCCTTGCTCATGGCCCAGGTGTCACGCTTGTATGCTGAGGGCTCCTCCACCTGTGTGGGCAGTGGGAGCTGAGCTGCCTGCCCTGGCCATCCCCACGCTGGCAGCCATCCCCTCCATCCCCCTTACCCGGAACAACTCCATGATAAAGATGAGGGGCTGCGGTGTCCGCTGCAGCTCGTCCAGGTCGTCATAGCCCGTGCTGTGGTAGTCAAACATGTTGCCCATGCCACAGCGGTGCTTCTGTCCTTCCAGGGGGTCTCGGCCCTCCGCGATCCTCCGCATGCCCCTAGAGACTAGGGCGTACATGCCCGTGTGCTGCAAGGAGGGGGAGCACCCTGCTCAGCGGCATGGGGCCATCCTGCACCCCCTTCCTCTGGGGTAGCCCCCCTGGTGCCATGGCTAAGTGAGACCTATGCCGCCTGTGCTTGCACCAGGCAAGACTGGAGCATCTCTGGGGTGCATGGTCCTCTGCCCTGGCTCCGCAGAAAGGAGGGCAGTGGGCGCCCAAGGGCCCCTCACTCACAATGGCGTCGCACCAGAACTCAGCCACTTCCCCGGCTCTCATGGAGCTGAGCAGCGTCTCCCAGATCTCCAGCTTGAACATCTTGCCCACAATGATCTCCATAGGGATGCCAGCTTCCCGGCTGTCGTCGATCACCGTCCGCTCAAAGTCATCCTTCAGTGTCTGGAAGTGGAAGGTGATCTGCCCCGGAGAAAGCTCAGTGTTGAGCTGGGGCAGGCACCACAGCGAGAGCCCTCCATCCCCTCGCCAGCCCCGAATCCCTCTGCCACGGGGCCAGGACACGGGGCTAAGCCTGCTCTTAGTGAGGTGCTGGTTTGATTGGCAGCTCTCAATCTGCAGCAGGAGATTGTGCCTCCTACCCATTTGTCTTAGACAGCAAGCAGATGGTGGAGCGTCTTACTGCCCATCGGTGCTAGATCTTGCTGCTCTCTTTGGATCCCCCTTTACAACCCAGCAGAGAGCTCCCACAGCATGCACCAGGACCTGGCGGAACCCACGCTGATCTGCCCATACCCACCGGCTGGGGAATCTTGGAAACCTCCAAGAGCTCCCCATTGGCACCCCTCGCTCCTGTTTGACACACATCAGGAGAGGCAGATTTCCAGGAACCCATCGCGGCCACTGAGGTCCAATGGCCCCAGGACAGAGGGAGGAGGCGGGTAACAGCACCAATGCAAGGTGAAGGCAGTGGGCAATGTCAGCCATCACTGTGAGGGCAATGTGGCTGCCTGTGCCCAAAACAGCCCTTCCTGCACCCCCCTTATGAGGGATCTCCTGGAGATGGGATCTCCCCATACCATAGACCTGGAGCTTGGCTTGTGAGCAGGGAATCTAACCATAACGGGCAGCGATGGCAGTGTCGGACCCACCCCCCTCTCCTAGGGCTTTGGGGTAACAACCAAGACGACTTACCTTGCTCCCATCCTGCAACTTTGGCAGCTCCCCTTGGCCTCCATGCAGAATCTTCTTTTTGACCCCTTCCACATTCAGCAGGTAGGTTTCCTCCATGGCCGGTCCCCAGGAGCAGGTCACAGGCACATGCACATGGGTGAGCTCTGGCCCTTCCTGAGCTCTGTGTCTTCCTCAGGGTGTCTCCCTTTCTCGACTACCTGAACACACATCATCTCCCAGGGCTGCCACTGGCCTTTCACTTTCTGTGCTGGGGGCAAAGCTTGGAAGCCGGGTTCTCCCCTTCCTCTGCCCTTTGGGTTGCGAGAGGAGCGTCCTGCTGTGGCACACCCTTGCTGAAGCCTGCGGTGCCCTCTGTTGCGTTCCGTAACTGCCTTTCTAATCCTCTTCCCACCCTGCCAGGTTAATCTGGGATTTGCCTGCCTAGTCTGTGAGGAATTAAAGAAACTCCCTGATCAGGAGGGCCTCGTTCCTCCCATAGAGTGACAGTTTGCAGGGTCCCCTTCGCACACAGTCTCCCTTTGACCCAGCCACACAAAGAGCATTTCAGCAAAGGAGCCCAGCAATGCTGGTGTGAGTACCAGCCAGGGGCTGTGTGTGGTCAGGCACAAGCTGGCAAGAGGCAGTGCTAGTCTGTGCTCCAGAGGCCATGAAGGAACAGAACACGGTTGGAAACGGTACTTTATTGAGTCTGGGTTGCAGACACAAGCATTTCCCAAACCCAAGAACAAGCTCCTACCAGGCCACAGTCCATCAAGTCCAAGACTCAAGAAGATGCAGAAAGCTGCACCGCACTGTCCCAGGGAGAACTAAACCCCTCTGGGAGAATGGTGCTGAATATTTACAGTAAATCCAGTGTTTTGGCTGCTCTCACAGGCATAGTCCAATTCTTTAGCTCCACTCAGCCAAGCCCAGCACAATGTATGTGAAAGCAGCTCTGGACATGGAGCCTCTAGCACTGCCCAGCAGCACATCTGGCAGCAGAGGTGTGTGACTAGAGCAAAGACTTCAGCATGGCAGATGAGCAACACTTCCAGCTCTGCTTGCAGGTACAAAGACCTAGGCCCGCTCATCACTTCTCCATGAGGGACTCCAGCTGCTCCTGCAGGGACGTCATCTGGGAAGAGGGAATGAGGCATTACAGTAAAGCATGGCTGGGACTCCTGGCAGCTCCAGCCCAAGCACTTCTGTGTATCTGTGGATCTTCCACCTCTGCCAGCAGCTGCTTTGCCTGTACATCGCAGGGACCCCGTGACTGGGCACCTCTGGGCCAGAACTCAGCACTGCCCAGAAGATGAAGCTGCACAACAGGAACCTGGGAGTGGGAACCTCCTGCCTTGGTACCTGGTTGAAACTCAGCAGAGCTGCCCAGGCAGGAAATCTGCCAAGACCCTACAGCTACTGCCCTTCTTGTACATGGGAGCTAGTGGGTTTCCATGTCATGTTTCATCCCAGGCAGCAATCCTAGCAGCCTTGGACTGCTGACTAGACATGTTTTGGTTCACTGCTCCTCCAGAAGGAAGGCTGCAGTCAACCCCATTTCCTATACCTCCTTGTGCCTTAGGAAGCTCCATGCAAGTACAGATGAGGTACAACCACACCTGACTTGTAACACTGGAGTTCAAAGCAGCTGGTGTGGTACAAGATACAGGAAACTTTGTCAGAGGCCAAGCCTAGAACCATGTCATGCTCCAGTCCTTCCCACTCCACTGTGGGAGCTTCCTCACCTGCTGCTTCTCTCGCTCTTCCTGCTGCTTGAACTCATCCAGCATGGCCTGGAGACGGGTCTGCAGAGCAAACATGCCACACCACAGTTACCAATGTGTTCTCAACTGAATGGGTGCTGGCACAAAATGTCAAATGGTGCAGCAAGCCCCAAGCTGCACTGACAACCAGCCCCCTTATCTTCTACAGTTTCATGGATTGCTTTGCCTCCATGGGGAAATGCTGCAGTCTGTATGGTCACACCACAATTATTTTTAACCCAGCAGGCAAAGGCCCCTGGGTTTTCCAGGGCAGCAGCTGAATCAGTCTGCTGGATCTAATGGCAAGGCAGTGCTAAGCAGAAGACTTGAAGAAACCCCAGGAGAGCTCTCACCTTCAGGGCTAGGTTCTCCACTTTCATGATGAGATCTTCCTGGCGCTTCCTCCTGTCCTGGGTCTCCTGGAGTTTACTTTTCAGGCTGTCAATCTGTTTCTGGATCCCCATGACTGGAAGAGAGAGTGAGCTCAGATCCAGAGCAGCAGCAGAGCTGGGCAGCGCAGCCTGCCTGGCACCGCGGTGATTCTGCTGTACTCTGCCACCCACTCACCTATCTGGTTGGACCCCTCGTTCTCCTGTTGCTGCCCATCAGACTCATTCAGCTTGTCCTGCAGCTGCCTCTCCAAGTCCTCCTCAGTGTCCATGATGTTCAGGTCTTCATCATCATGATGATCCCTCTCATCTTCATCTTCGCTGCTGCTGCTGATGTCATTAAATATCTCCCGCAGCTCATCATGTTCTAGGGGGGTGCAAAAGGGAAGAGGAAAACCACAGCTGATGACCTTTCAGCACCCGTTGCCTGCCAGGGACCACACCAGTACAGAGTGCCTGTCTCAATACCCTCTTTCCTTTGCTCTGATTAGGACTTAGCCCAGAGACAATGGGCCCAACTGATTACTTAGTGGCTAGAAAGAAAACAACAGCTTTCCCCACTGCACCTGAGGAGCCATGGCCTTGCTTATGTCCCGACATCCCTGGGGAGGAGATGTCCAGGCTGGTGAGTGAACCGTGGTTGTCTACTTCTTTTGTTTCATCTTCAGCAATGACCTCCCAGCCTGACAGCAGGAACAGATGAGTCAAGGGAAAAAGAGGAACATGAAAGATGCAGTATGACAAAGAATGCTAAAAACTGCAGGAAGTCACTGCTGCTCCAACAAGTCTGGCCTTGCAGCTATGGATATCCAGGACAAACCACCCCACCCCCTTTTTTGGTGATGACTACTCTGCTGTTACTTAAGTTCCTGCTCAGTACAACAGTATAGTCCGCAAGGAAGGTCACCATGAAGAAACAATGAGCTTTGAACAAGGCAAAGATGAAGCTCCAAAAACGTCAGTGCCTCTTGTCTGCTTATCTCCCAGTCTCTCACACCCACACAAAGCTTAACTTGTCTCTCCTTTCTACAACCCCGAGGTCACACATAGTGTCCTGTCCCCCACTTGAGTTTTTTTTTTCTCCTAAAAGGATACGGACACTGACAGCTTCAGCATCTGTGCTCAGGAGACGCTTAACCTCTTTTTCCACATCAGGAGACTCAATATACTGGGCCAGAGAAGGAGAAGAGAACAGAGACACTGTTAAATGCCTCATGCAGGCTGCTGGTGCTGGTAAACTCCAAGCCTCCACCTCTGGACAGAGCCCTGTTTCAAGCCTTTCTTCTCTTATGCTTTCTGCTCAGCCTTTGCTCATGCTCACCCTAAAAGTAATTTATGCACCTCCAGAAAGCAATCCATCTTTTTTGTACAGAGCTCCTTGGTGGGTTGTATACTCTCACTTTTCTACTTATACTACTTATGAAATAAGACTTTCCGTGTGTATGCAGGAAGTCCTTGAGGTGCTGTTTCCTGATGGATGGTCAACTCAACTCCTTCCCGTCTCACTCAAGAGAAGGTCTAATTTTTCACTTTCAAATTAGCCAGGAATCTTAATGCAGAGACATCAAATCTCTCCTGTGGGCTGTAAGAATGTCTTAAGTAACTTGTTTCCCAAATGCCATGCAAAATAGCACTCCATCCTGTTCTCAGAAACTGCAAAGCAGAGAACAAGTCTTCCCAGCCTCATGGTGCTGCATCACCCCAGCACCTTGCCTGGCTTATGCCTATGCACAGAGACAGTCTCTGAGCTCCATCTGTTGTCACTCCCCCAGCTGACATGACAGTTATTCTATTTGTAGTGCTGCTTGTTGGGGAAGTGAACGGGCCATGCACAGAGAGAAGATTTCAGCTGGAAAAGCAG
>NW_009185926.1:59032-61438 GCF_000690835.1 Fulmarus glacialis
TTCCTTTCTTCTCTCTGAGCAGGAAGAGATGCGCTATGGCACGGCAGCTGCAGGAATGGAGTCCAGCAGTTCTCTGCACTGAGGATTCTCCCCTCAGGAGCATCTTGGAAAACATAGAGGAAGCACCCAAAGAAGTGTTTAAATCTACTACCCTCCCTTCACCCTCATCTCGGGCAAGGAAATATGTGAAGCAATGTTAAGAAATTACATGTTTTCTGGACTAATAGACAGTTACAGCTCTAATGTCTCTGCCTTCCTACCCCTTGGTTATCACATCTGCATCTGTGTGAGAAGCAACTCACCTTCTTCTTAGCTGTCTTCCGGAATCGTCTCTTCCGTACATTTTTCAGGGGAAGAGTGACTGTGACAGAGGAAACAGATTGCATTTGTCAGGCAGATGGCCTAACGGGAGAAGATTCCTTCAGGAACAGAGAGCGCACTGAAAACGGAACAGCAGCACAGCTGGGACACGGCAGTGGTGAGTGCCCTGCACAGCTATGGGGACACTGGGGTGGTGGGATGGAGGGGTTTGGCACAGCCTCTACTCACTGCCATGGTTCCAGATGAATTTCTTCTCTCTGTCCTTGTCCTTCTTCTTGTTTGCCTTGGGGTCAGTGCTCACAGTTTGCTCTTCCAAAGGGGGGTAGAGATCACCATCCACAGTGCAAACAAGCATCTGGAATTCCCACATAAACACAAAGGGTGCAAGGACAAAAGGATGTGAAAGCTTTTCTGGAAAATGAACAGTGACTGCCCACTGCATGTTATGAGCCAAAAGGATTCACGGGCATGGAGTACGAGAAACACAATGTTTCACATCCAGCTCGGTTCGTATCTAAACACAGCAGCAGTTAAGCTGTTACAAGGACAATCACATTTCATGCTTCAGAAATGAGACTTCTAAACACCAAGCGGAGTGGGGAATTTTAAACTGCTAACATTGTAAGAATACAGAAATTGGCCACATTATACTGAGTGTCCAGCTGCCAAAGTGTGCAAGGCTTTTCCTGGAGAGGGGAGCAAGGAATTAAGCTGTTGGGGCAGGCAAGAAGGACAGCCCATACCTGGCAAATATCCGCTGTCTTATAGAAGGTTTTCTTGTCAATGGTTTTTAAGCTCTCGATGATGCAGGGCAGATCTACCAGCTTAGCCGCCAGTGGCACCCGATCTACACGGACAATCCCGTGGCGCCCATCCGCTGCGGAAAGCCATGGGACAGGTTAGTGCTGTCGCTAAACAGCTAAACTGAGCAATACATTCCTGGGCAGCAGAAATTTTATGGGAGAACACATGCAAGTTGCACAACTTCACCTGTGAACAGTCAGAGGAGTTTTAAGATGCTCTGATCCTGCTCACTCACCATGTAGCTCAATGGTAAGCCTGTCCTTCAAGTTGACATTCCCGGACTGTACCGCTCGCCGCACAGTGGAGGCATATTCCTGGGAAGGTTGGACAGACTTACGTCAGGACTGAGTGTGCTTCCTCCGAGAATCACCGAAAGCTTCTGTCCAACCTACCCAGCATTAAACGCCCGTGCCATCCCAGTACAGAAAAACAACTGCAAGAGCTGCAATGAAAACTGCACCCTCCTCCCAATACCACACATTAACCCTGTGGCTCTGCTATTCCCAGTGCCCTTCACACCCCCTGACGTGATACGGCTGCAACAGTGGTGTGAGGCCCCTGACAGAGATACCCTGCCAGACGACCACAGCTCTGGGGGAAGTTACATCTCCCCTCACCAAGCTCTCGTGGTCTTAGCAGGACACAGTCTCAGCTTCAAGCATCTAACAAATCGCATCAATTGCACTGACAGCCATAGCAACTGAAGACCCAGCACTTGCTAAAGCTCTACCCTTACAGAAATTTCCTCCTTAATCCTCTAAGCTGTCTTCTGAGCCTCCTGCTCTGTGTCGCAGGAGCACCTCTCAAGAGGAGGCCGTGGAAAATCTGTTCAAATAAGTGGGAATGGGCTACCCAAGGCCAAAAGCATCCTACTCCTTCCATGTCCCTTGCTAGGTCCGCAGATTTCCCACTGACTTCACTCGCCTTGCCAATCCCTCTCCCATCCCCCGTGCTCGCCAAGCAAACTGGACTGAGCTGCGTGTAAAACGTGATGGTGGCCACTTCAGCTGTACCAGACCGAACGGTCTCTTACCGGCGGCAGTCGCAGCACGAACTGGCTTTCCAGCTCATGCGGAGCATCATCCTTGCTCTTACTCATTCCTTCTTCTTCAGCTTGGAGAACAAGATACAAGGAGCAAAGGCGGCTCCCAAGGTAACCCCCGCCCAACACCTCCAGCGCCAGGCTCTCGCCCACGGGCGTCCGCACAGGGGCGGCGGCGGGGGGAGCTGGGGCCTTTCCGGGGCGCCCCCAGCCCCAAACCGCGCTGCTGGAGCCTTCCT
>NW_009185927.1:805-1143 GCF_000690835.1 Fulmarus glacialis
CACCCCGCCCCGGAGAGCCCCGGGGCCGGGCGCGCGGGGGGGCCGCTACCGGCCTCACACCGTCCGCGGGCTGCGGCCTCGATCACAAGGACTTGGGTCCCCCGAGAGCGCCGCCGGGGAGGGGGGCTTCTGTACGCCACATGGCCCGCGCCCCACCGCGGGGCGGGGATTCGGCGCTGGGCTCTTCCCTCTTCACTCGCCGTTACTGAGGGAATCCTCGTTAGTTTCTTTTCCTCCGCTGACTAATATGCTTAAATTCAGCGGGTCGCCACGTCTGATCTGAGGTCGCAAGCCCAAACGCACCGCCAGCGCTGCTGCTGCTGCTGCTGCTGCTGCTG
>NW_009185928.1:0-21598 GCF_000690835.1 Fulmarus glacialis
AAAAACCATCATAGAG
The DNA here is from genome assembly GCF_000690835.1 of Fulmarus glacialis. NCBI lineage: Eukaryota > Metazoa > Chordata > Aves > Procellariiformes > Procellariidae > Fulmarus > Fulmarus glacialis. The sequence continues at coordinate 17 of NW_009185928.1, forward strand.
TTATAGATAGGTAGATATACATATGTATGATTCTTAGGACTGGAACATAAAACTAGTCCTTTCTCCCCTTGTCCAAGCTATAACCTCAATTAGTCTTTCTTCACTTCTTTGTGGATACCAAGCCATCAAGTCTCATTCAGCATGGCTAAACAGACATCCATTGATACATCCCTTCCTCCCTCCACCTGCAGTTCTCCCCATTATCTCCCGCCTCTGTTGCCATGGACAACACCAGTGTCCCTCAGCCAGGCCAAGATCTGTCCATCTCCCAGTTCCCTCTGTCCTTACTCCGAGATCAGCAGATTCTTCCTACGTACTATCTCTTAAGAAGTGCCCTGTGCTATCCAGACCACACAGTTGAAATTCACACTTAAGCGCTTGTTTGATGTCTTGAATGAATGCAACATCCTTTTCTCTGGCCTCCTCAAATTATAATTCTGTCTGTCCAGAATGTCCTTGCAAAAGGAATTTTTTCAGCTTCCTCATTTTTTAACAGCATAACCTGCCCTATGTGTTCCTTTACTGGTTCCCTCTTTATTCAGCATAAGGTGCTCGTTCTTCGTCACCGAAGCCTCTCTCTCCCTCTCTACTTTCTATCTGTCAGCCAGTTCCAAGAGGGCTCCTCCAGCCACCCGTGATGCCGGTCGCTCCAGTGCACATGAGTTGCTTTCTAACAAGCAGTTATGGGTTTTCTGCTGACCTAACCCACCCTGTTAATGTTGGCAGGACTACTTTCTTCTTGTCCTTTAGGACTCTCCTTTCAAATACTGTTTGTTTGGTTTGGTTTTTTTTTTTCCCCTGGGATGCAGGCGATGCAGAGTCCCTGCCTCGGGCAGTTCACCACCCATCTTTCACTTTTGGAGTGCAGCTCTTCTCTTGTACAAATAGTAAGCCCTCGCTGGAGGAATTTTAGACCTTATTGAGATTAAGGCCTTAACCAGCATCTCCTGTCATTGCAGGCTTTTAAAAATAGGCTTGTCGTGCATGGTAATAGCAGCATTGTAACCATGGCAATGCAAGGAAGACAGAGTTTGCAGGCGGGGATCCCTTATTAGACCAACTGGTGTGGCAGAGGGCTGGACCAGGGTGACGCAGGGGTGAGATTTCAGGCTAATGAAGGGAGTTGGAGCCCCAGGGCATATCTGTTTTCCCCCAGCTGGGTCAGGTGGCCTAATAAAAAGAATAACATGGGTGCAGTTGATCCTGCCTTGAGCGGGGAAGCAGCCTAGATGGTCATTCAAGGTCCCTTTTAATCCTGTGTCTCGATGTTAATAGGGAGAGCTGACTTCTCTATCTCTGCATGCTGTGCATTCAAGCATATGCTGATCTTCTGCTGATATCAACATAAGTTCTCTGAATATCAAGAAACCAGAATATCCTCATTAAGGATCTGCTGGGAGGATGTGAGAGTAATATATTGCTCTTTGAGCAGAGGCTGACTTTGTGCAGCAATAAAACATGAATATTAAACAGGAAGCCAATGACACTTCTGAAACATGCCTGAGACAGTAATCCAGATGCTGTTCAGGGATGTAGTATAGTCCTTAAGCCTTACATCTATGCTACTCTTTCTTTTTTTTTTTTTTTAATACTGCATCTGCATAGTTGGGGGCGGGGGGGTGGGAACAGCAAGAGAAAAACCAGATTTTTAGCCTGGTTTCCTGAGGAAGTTGGGGGTTAGGCTGTTAACTCGGTCTGTCTGCGTACCAGTCCTCCTCTTTATAAAATTTTGCAGGCTGTCTCCATCCAGGGAGGGGGCTTCAGGGGCAGCATCAGGCTTCCCGGTCCTTTCTCCGACGCATTCGCTGCTGCGAGGAGACAGGCTGGGGGCGGGGCAGCAGGGGCAGGGTGCCGCGGGCAAAAAAAAAGGCCCAGCCAGTGGCCGGCCGGTGCCTGCAGCAAGGCTTGCCCAGCAAATGTGTCCGGGCACCCTGGGGCATGGGGGAGCCAGGAGCTCTGGGATGCAGCCCAGGAGGGACTCACGTTGTAAATTTAGCATCACGAGCCCAAACGAGCTGGAAATCCAGTTTCATTAGTTCCACCGCTCAGGCATTTGCTTAATCTTGAAAAACAAAAGACAAAAAAAGTAGAGGGGGTTATACTGAGTAGTAATGACATTTTAAATCCATAGAATATTTCAGCAAAATAAATGCTGTTGTGTGGCTTTTGTATTGCAAAGAGGTTTATATTAATGTAGCGCAATCCTGGAATTACATGAACGTTGTGTTTATTCTGGTTCACACTGGGACACTCGCTTTCTAAGGGGAGACCTGATATATTTAAGGGCGGCGTGAAAGAATAAAGACTTGATCCTGCACTCAAGGCCGAAGCATTACGTCACTGCAAAATCTTTTCATTTGTACTTTTGGTGTGTTGTCCTGAGAATTTAATTTCCTGTTTTTCATTATGGGAGTCTTTTTTGGAAGCCACTAGAAAGCAGGGGTTTTTTTGGAAAGTAAACTGTCAAAATACAGTGACTTTTTTAGGTTGTTCTTTTTTTTTTCTTTCCTGGATATAGAACTCACCAACATGAAATCTCATCATTAAAATAAGTAAATAAATAATCAATGAAGTAGCATGAGACAGAGCCCTCTTTTTTTCACTTTTCCCCACCCTCAGCCCATTGGTGATTTTTCCTAGGTTTTGCAATGATGCTTCTCAGATTTAAAGCTCTTACTCCCTTCTGCTTTGTGTTGTATGACAACCAAGGACCTTATTTATTTGCTTTCCACAATGTGTCTCGCTATAAAAAAAAAAATAAATACCAGAATGTCACGTACAGTACTCTTGTGTATTTTGAAACTTCTAGAAAGAGATAAAAACAGCTTAGGAAAAATGCTCTCCAGAGCAATCCTTTAAAGAGCAACAAACAAACATTGCAGATTGGTCCTAAAGGCTGTGCTTCCTTTCTGGGGAGGGAGGGAGGTGGGGAGAGAGGATGTTTTCTTCTTAGCTTTGCTCTAATCATCTGATCTGGGATTTGATAAACTCCACAAGTCTGAAACTGCTGCCTCCTCCTGTCTTCCCCCTTCCTGCCTCTCAGAAGATTAAAGTGAACATGGCAAAAAGGAAACAGTTTGTTTTCAGCTCGTTGTAGTTAATAATTAGTTTACAGTGCAGCATCTTCATTGTTTGTGTTTTCATCGTGTTGCTATATTCTCTTCTTACACTGTTTACTTTTCGCTTCACGGCCTTTCTTTGATACAGAAATAGGTTTACAAATAGCTCACTCTTGCACAATTTCAGCCGCTTTTCAACATTTTTATATTTCACATCAGGAAATGTGACCACGTGTAGGTGGTGTAGCTTCTGCAACGCTTTGCCCCCCGCCCCCTCAATCCCCCCCAACTCGCGAGGCGTGATTGCAGCCCATGCCAAGCTTCCGTTTCACTCTCCCACAATTTCGGAATTACAGTAGTTAGGAAAACCAAATGTACAAAATATGGAGTGATTAATCCATTAAAGTATTACATGTACAACATATAAATATTATTTTGACATACTCAAAATAAGCTAAATCTATGAATTGATTTAACTAGAAGAAGTTCTTAGTAATACACTGTTTCCTTTTCACCCCCAATTTGTCCTAAGAATATAGGGTATGTGCAGAATTCTTTCAAGGTTTAAAGCCTGGAAGTAAACTGGCCGTGACTTGAGACCATTTCTTCCCATGTGTGTATTTTTTATGATTTCTTGCACAATGGGAATGGCTGACATTATAGGTACTATAGTATTGCAACATTAGCATATATATTCTATATATACCGTATATGAATGTGTTCATTTTCATTGTATGTCATGGATGTAATGTCCTTAATTAAAGCCCTGGACACTGATTAAAGCACAAAAATGTTTATTGCGTAAGTAAGATTCTCTCTTAAGGGGGAGGGGAAAAATTGTTTATAAAAACAATTGTTTATAAAAACTAATTTTTGTATATAAAACCCTATATTTACATTGCATTGTAATTGCACTTCTAAATGGCCTTTACTGCTTTTGCAGAGGGTTTATAAATATGCTGTTTAGCCAGTTTTCTGCTAAAGGTATTTTAGGGTCAATCCTGTATCTTCAGAAGAAAAACATTTTCTTCTTTGAGACAAAGCACAAAATCAATTATTAAAACAAAAGCTTCTAAAATCTTACGTTATGCTTGTTTTTTTTTCCTTGCTATCTTTTTTAACTTTCATAATGATGTGAGTGCTTATTTCTGGCCGTAGAAGCGGTTCATTGATGCCACTGGGGTATTAGGCAGGTGAGGATGTGCAGGCTGAGGGTGTGGGAGAGGGACACAGTGCTGGCTCCAGCCACCGCGTCCCTGCCTCGCTGGCTGCCCGTGCCCTCCCTCAGCTCCAGGCATGCCCAGCAGCATTCCTAGGAGCCAGCTCGGAGGGTTGGAGAGTGCGAACTATTTTTAGAACTATGGGCTTCATTCATTTATTTTTTAAAAAATTGTTTGGTGCATAGTACTTCTCATTTTTCTGCAAAGGAAAATGTGAGCACTCTTCCCGCAATTAATGAAGTAATTTTTCTACTGTTTTGAGAACTAAAGTGTGTTACTGCAATCAAATGCTCCTCCTGTATGAGTAACATTCTCAGTTTAAGTGCATGCTGGGTACCGAGCTTGCTAATAGCTTCCCCTATTGATTGCTTAGCCCTCGTGATTGCCGACGGCTGCCTGACACAAGGGCAGGCAGTTCCAGCGGGGCGGCCGAGGTATGCAGGATGCACGCTGGCTTTCGGCTTACTAAGGGATACACGCTTGCTTCTCTCCCAGGCGGTGCGGATGGCAAGGGATGCCATCCCAGATTGTGGGATCTTATCAGAGCGATTTCAAAAGGCAGGATTTAGGAATGAGCCGTGAGTGCCATCACATTTGCCTTTCTGTCACTGGTACCCTCGCAGTGTTGTGCTCCGCTTGCTCACCATAACAGCTAGCTGTCCCACCGTGTATGTCTTAACGCTTTGGCATCTTCTGCTTCGTTGCATCCGCCTCTGCTACCTCCCTGTTGGCACCCACACGCTCTACCTGTACTGGCACTCTCCATGCTGGAGTGGCTGGTTAGATCGTGCCTTGATCCCAGCTCCTTTTATGCTTTCAGCTCTCAATGCCAGTTGATGCCTGGAAAAGCAGCTGTGAATGTAAGGAAGATTTAGTTTAGTTTATCCTGCTTGAAAGTTGAGAGAGGAAAAAGGTACTAGTATCGCCGATATTGAGCTGGCAATGCCGAGGGGCTTAAACTGCCTGTGGGAGCGAAGCATCCCAGGGAGAAGGAGAGCAAGCGGCGTGCTTCGGCAGGGCTGGAAGCCACAGGACACATGGGACATGGGGACCAGCTGACAGCAGCACATCTGCTAAAGATAAGTCAATAGATCCGATGTGTGAGGAGATTAAAGTGGCACAGAAAAGAAGCAGCTCAGCTTATGATCTTTAACACAGTTTGTGTTTTTTTTCTCTTCATAGCTCCATTTATAAAAGTAGAAAAAGTTCAAGCAAAGCCTCTGTACTTTCCTGATGTTTTTCTCCCGTGTTTCCTGTTTCTTAGGACTTGTTGCCGCTGCAACAGTGACTTTGCGTCTGAGTTCCTCCTGCTCCAAACGGAAAGGGCAGCAGTTTGAAAGATGTGTTTTCAGACAGCCGTAAGTTTGATAGTGCAGACAAATATTTTTGTTCTGAAATTACTAATCTCCTTTGGGACTCCTTTAAGAGAGAGACCTAGTTATCCTTATTTACATCCTGCAACTGTGTGAAGCTTTCAGGTAACCGTTTTAGAAATCCAGTGAGTTTCACATGAAAAATGCAGGGTGCTTGTCCTGTAGCCACTGTCCTCTTTCCAGGTTTTGGCACTGTTGCATGGAGGAGGAACTACCAGAATGGTAGTGTTTAGTCTTGGTAGAGTCTTCTAATGGTGTTGCTGGTTTTTTTTTTTCCCCTGCTGGCGTCCAGGGTTGTGTCTGTCCCCGTTGCAAGAGTTGCTTCCTGTGGCAGCTCCCTCTTTCTGCTGCTCAGCTCTCCCCCCGCTGTTGAGGACCGGCTTTTCATACCATGCGCCTGCTATCTGGGACCCTCACTTAGCAAGGGGTAGTTTCAGAATAACAGGGAGGCTTCTGTCACTGTCTAAGAGCAAGTCTATAAGCTTCCCTTAAACTTTAAACATTTCATTGTTGGAAATCTTTCAGATGTTCACAGGATAAAGGGTCTTTATACGTAATCTGGCATTGCACAGTAAAAGATTGCTTTATGTAAGTTAAGATGTGCAGTTCCTTTATTAACCAGCCATATAAAGTCAGCATGCAGGAGATTGTTTTTCTTCTTGTGTTCAACATTGCTTTTAGAATGTTTTTATTTTAAATGGTTTTTTTGGTTTTTAGTAGGATTAGAAATCATAAGGTGGTGGGAATAGGCGGAAAATGCTGCACCCTAGGCAAAACTGAACATGCATGCCTCCATACATTTGTTCGAACACCAGTGTCAGCAGCCTTCCAGGTAACAGAGTCCTCAACCTGTCTAAAAAGGGTGCCTCAAGACTCTGTTACTGTAGGGCCATAGTAACCTACTCCTGAAAAATACTTTCTGGACTAATTCGTGGCCCAAAATCTATGTAATATGATGTGTTGTAAAATAAGCACGAATGACATTAGAACATATGAAAAAGGAAGGCTATTGCTCAGCAGATTAACCAACGCTTTCTCTACAAAGTGGATCTAGCTCGTTTACAGGTTACACATCCTAACCCAGATATGTTCATTTGTAAAGCGTTCTCCAACCTGAAAACCTTCTTCTTCCCAATTTTTGCCAAGTAAAATAGCAGCCCAGGAATCAGGGACGCCTGCTTCTACTTGAGGTTTGGGTTTGAAAAAACAGCATCAGAAGCATGTTACTGATAGAAAACTGACAGATGCTTATCATTATGTAGATTTCTTTTTGTGTTTATCATAAACTGAATTGCATCTACTAGCATTTGAAAAGTATTTAAGACCACTTATCACTTCAGCCAGACACTTCCTCCAGCTGGGTGAAGCTCGCATGAACTGCAACAACTGCAACATATACCAGACCAGAATGCTCCGTGTAACTGTTCTTATGCCGTAAATCACGTTTTTATCAGTTTCAGATGGTGGGTAAATTGTCATCAAACAATTTTTGCTTTAATGAAAGATAAGGGAGTTTTGTGAGTTCTTGTCTAGGATTGTTCACAGTGGACTTATCCAAAGATCCTTGAACATGGTGAATGTTAATGGATTTGGGAGTGCAGGCTTGAAAAAATAGTAGTTACTATGTCTCCTGACAGTGGTTTCTCTTTTGCCAGTGGTAATAAACTTCATTCTGATCCCAGTATGAACTGACAAAAACGTATCTGGAAGCTGATGAGAATAAGTCGGGGCTGTCTCATGAAGCAGGCAATGTCATGAAACCAAACACACAAATGATGTGTGAATATGCTACTCACCACATTCTGTTTCACAAAATACTTTTTTCTTTACAAAAAGAAAGTAATTTGTACACAATTTTACATAAAACCACTGCTGGTGTTTGTGCAACGCTGGGGGGATATGTTTTTTTGGTAAAAAATTCCAATTTGTTGAAGCTGGTGCTGCTTACAGGAAAAGGCTGTTCCTGGCAGATAATAAGCCTGATTATCTCCCAGGAGTCTTTTGTTTCTCTTTAAGGTTTCAAATCAAGTCTTTCTGAGCTTCAGAGCAACTTTTCATGTCTGTTGGTGTGCTATTTTACCGTGTCTTACTAGTTAGGAGGAGATGCTTGGGCAGCTTTCATTTGGACACCGCTTCCGTATTGACAGTGATGTGTGTGTCACGGTTTGGGGTGACCCTGTTGTAAATGTTTTGGCCTGGGATGGGTAGCAAGTTGCAGCTACTTATGGGAAGCTGATGTTGCTTAAATCTAATACTATTCAATTGATCGTACTCTAAAACACCATCATTCTGTATTTGATTTTAGATGGCAAGCAGAAGGGGAGTTCAATGTGAATTTTTTCAGAAAAGTTTCATTCTCAACACTTTTCCCTCGCCTGCAACTTCTCCTCTTCCTTCCCCACTCTTCCCCTGGCTGGGGTTACAAATAAACTTCTACTATACGCTCTTCAGTTGGTACCAGCAGCCTGTTGGTTATTAGGGTAAACCTTTGTACACTTATAGCCAACTCTTCATAACAGAAGCAAATCAAAACCTTCTATGGTAAATGCCTTCTGTTAAAAGAACTATCTGTGAAAATAAACTTACCTGAAAGAAGTGCACCTTTCACTGAATAGTCAGATGGCTACCTCCAGGTTTTCATTTTTCCCAAGCACAGAAACTTGGGAAGGCAAGCTCTCTTCCATTAGTAATTCTGGTCAGACAAACCTTTTGTCACCTCTTCTATTTATCGTACTAATTGCAAAAGAAGCCAAAATTGGTGTGCCTCGAAGCCTGTATTAATTTATTTTGCATTTCCTATGCTGTGTTCTCCAAAGTCAGCAAAGCTTTTCTGAAAAGTGCTGGTCAGAATTTGGAGATAAGTAACATTATCCAAAGCCTTCAAGAAAAAGGAATATTCCTCCTACATTCTACCTACATTAGGTAGAATGAAAACAATTAAGGCTAAAACTGAGTTCTGTACAGACCCCAGACTGAATACAAAGAAAGAGTGAGTAATCTTTGGTTTTCTCTGCAAGCCACGTCCAGCCCTCGCCCCCAATTATGCAGCTAAAAATGTTCCCTTCCCTTCTCCCTCCCTGCCCCACTCTACCCCCAAATACCTTATCTCCTTTGTAGCCAGAGAGACAGGGCACGCTTTGCATCATCTTCTAAAATCAAGCAAAAAGCATCCCCTGGAAAAGTTTCAAGCTTTCTACCTGCCACCCCCAAAGTCCAAAAGATCTTGCAAGGCTAGAGACGTGGTAAATTGTGTCTCTGCCTCAGATTTAACTAGACACCCCTTTACCTAGCCCTCTCGCTAGTTTTTGTCGTACATGGTCTCAACAGAGGTCTTGGACTAGACTCCTTTAGCATATATTAAGGCAGCTGCCTGCAATCCAGTACCCTAGCAGAGGAGTTTTACTGTTGGTTGAAACTAGCACTGCAGCCAAATAAGCAGACCTGCTGTTCCCCAAATCCTACATCTGCCTGTCCATCCTCTCCTCCCTTTTTCCCTAGTGCCAGCGCAGGCTTTTTTTTTTTGCAGTTACTTTGCGAACTGGGCCAAAGAATTCATTTTAATCCCGGTTGTTCCCCCAGCTCTGTTTGCCGCACAGGCATTTGTGCTGGGGCCGCATCCAGAAGCTCCGCACCAGTGCCGGGGGGGCTCAGCCCCTTTTGGCAGCGGTGCCAGCCCCTGTCTTTCAAGTATTCATGGGACCGGCAGCGTGGAGTACAGAGTTTCCCTTATTTGCCACTTCTCTGGGGAAATTATTAAATCAGTCTCTTGGTGTAGAAGAAAATAATGAGCTAATGCGGAGTCGAGGTGCTATTGGATTGTTTCGGACCTGGCTCGTGTCTTAAGCTCCTAACTTTTCTGCATGCAGATGTTATCCAATTAGTTCGGAGGCAGAAGTAGAGTTTCTAGACTTGATTTTTCTTTCCAGGCCAAATGCCTGGAAGCTAGGGAGGGAAATGGATGGCACTGGAATAATAACCACCTTCCCCGAGTTTGAGCAAAGCAGTTAAGACCCATCTTTTTTTCAGTGTTTTCACAAATTCTGCCAAGCTGTACAAAAGGTGTTTGGGGGAGGAGGGGGTGTTGGGTTTTTTCCTTTATTCCTTGATATGCCCAGGTTTTTTTCTCAACCACTAAACAAAGAAAGCAAGCAGAGAAGAAGATGCTTTGGTTTGTAGTTTTGTGATTAAAAATGTCTGTTCCTAAAATCTTTCACAACAGCCACTTCTGATTTGTAATGATTTTTTTTCCTTCTCTCCCTGCCCTGAACTCTCCACCCAAAATGAAGTCTCAGCCTTATGAGATCAGAGGTCTGCTTGCTAATCGGGATTTAGAGCAGTGTAATCCGGTTGCCATGTTTTAAGGAAGGTTTATTTGGTTATTCCTTAATAGAAATTTTATTTTCTTAGCTTCTTTTCATGTAACGTGACCAGTAAAAGTAATTTGACCTCAGAAGTCATTCCCCTTTCCTTTCCTGCGGATGCCTACAGCATCCTTCAGGAGAGGTGCTGGTGCAAAGATCTGATGCTTCTGCAGCTGAGGCAGATTTCCGCGATAAATAATGCAGGGCTCCGAGTCAGCTGTAAAGTTACTCATCCAGCAGTAATTTCACAGATGCCTCTCTCGTGGAAAATTCAGCCATGTACTTGGCGGGGAATGGCAGTTTAAAGCAGTTCAAATTCAGTCTGGCTTCACTGGTGTGGACACCTGGGCACTGAAACGTGTGTCCTTCTCCGTTTGCTGTACAGTTACTGCTCCCAAACCTGAACACCAGCAGAATCATAGCTCCTCCATCTTCTAGGAGTTTACAAACTAAACGTTTTGACATCATTGTTAGTCTGTGCTCTGTGAGTTGTTCTTTCAAAGATTTTGCCTCAAGGAAAAATAAGGAGTAGCTGTCATTTGAAATTTACTCAGGGTTGGCAAAATGATGGCATTTGTCACTTCTGTTCTCCATCTTCTTCAAACTGGCCCTAGTGTGGTTCGAACTGGATATTGCGTTGACTTACTTCTTCTCCCTCTTTGTTCTTCTAGAGAACACTGAGTAATTAATATAGTCTAAAAATGTAGTGTGGCACAAAACCTTTTTTTTCTTTGTGTAGTTTTCAAACAAGGAGGCTGTCGAGAGCCTTACATGCATCATATTTCAAAACCAGTTTGTTAAAGCAAAATCACTAAGAGATGCTGGGTTGACCAATTCTTTTAGGGCTGGATCTAAAATAATTGGCACACATGCTGTATGCTGCTGAGTATTTCATGTTGTTGACCTCGTCTCCCTGAAGTCTGAATAGCTGTTGTGTCAGTGACAGTGATGTGTCTGAGCAGTCTGAGGGAGTCCTGCAATTATTTTAATATTTTGCATAATACTGGTGGAATTTAATAATTAGTTGTGAAGGTTCAAATCCAATTACCTCCTTCCCTAAAGCAGGAAAAATGGTGGAAGTTTGGTGATAAATGCTAGCAGAGTGAGAAAGAAGTGTAACATAATTTGTGGTGTTCCAGTCACTAATTTTTTCTTTCCCTTTCTCTCTTATTTTACAGGGCATGTTTTCGAGCCATTTTTGAGGAAATGTGGTGAATGTAAACTTGCTCTGTTTGGGGGGAAAATTCTGGTAAGTGGTGCTGTGTTGATCAATTTTGGTTTTCAATGAGAATTTTGGAAAGATTTCTTTAGCTTTTTTCAGTTTTAATTTTTTTAGCTGACAGGAAATACAGAGACATAGTTGATTATATATGTTTTTCTTCCTCTGGTATGGAGACTCACAGTGTGAGAAGCATTGACAGAAAACAGCATGCTGGGCCTCGAGGCGAGGAATGTAGTTTCATTTGCTCCAGTGGCATCTGCTTATTGTGTTTGTAGCTGTTATATTCTGCCGAAGAGTGGCTGAGCTAAAACCTAGAGTAGAAGAAACACAAAGGCCTAATTTAAAAACAAGGGGAACAAAAAAGCGTGCCACTGGTATAAAAAATCAGGAGCAAAAATAACGTAGAGGGAGCACATACCTCCCAAAGTGGTGGGGGTATCCAGTCACTCAGAAATCTTTCCATCCATTCCCAGAACGTCTGGCTGGCACACTTGCCACATGGAGCTAGGATGATTTGCGTATGCCTGAGAGATAAAGAGGTAGTTAATGTTCCTGTGTGCTCTACCAGTTTTCCTATTCCTCCTTTCCATCCCACATGACAAGCTTTGCTGCTTCTCTGGGTGTTCTGTATGCAACACTTCCAGAGGCACCAGCTTCCTACAGACTCCTGGTCCTACAGGCACTATGGGAATATGGCATGTCATGTGTGATGTGTCTGTGCTGCTGAGCTGCGCTGCTGTGAGGAGAAGGAGGCAGAGAAGAACGGGTGGTAATTAGTGACATGCCCCAACTGGAGGGAAGTAATCCTGAGAAAACTCTTCCAACCTGCAAAAAAAGCAGCAGATCTGGAGCAGTTTGTAGGCTCATCTTGCTTTGCCCTCTAGGAGACTGTCAATATATACAGTTCTGGCTGGTGCCAATCAATCGCCATCACGCTTGGGAAAAAAATGCCAGCAGAAGATTGGTCCCTTCTTTCCCTTGGCCGAGCAGGGTATTGGACTAGTATTTTTTCTTCAGCTAGCATGTGCAGATTGCAGATCAAAACTGGCTTATTCTCCACTGGCAGAAGACTTCAGAGTCAGATAGCCTGCAGGGTAGAAAACTGAAAATCAAAGACTGGCTCTGTGAGAACACTTGTTCTTTTCTGCCATTTAAAAAAAACAGATGTTGTTACATCATACAGAAAGATCTGGATTAGCTAGCAGATGTTTAAATGTAGATCGTTTAGCCTTCTGCAGAATGTATAGTCTTAAAGATAAGAAAAGATAAGATAACCAAGATCAGAATTTTACAAAGTAGTTGGCCAAATGCACGAAAAGTCCTGTACAACGGTACCTGGGTAAACCCTACTGTAGCTCATTCTTTTAAGTAATTTTCACTCTACAGTTTGGCTTTTCTGACAATTGGGCATGTTGTAAGCTTGTACCTATGTCCATATACTGGGAAATACGAGCAACAATTATTTAACTAGAATTTAGTTGTAGGGCCAAAGATGAGCTACAGACCAGCAGCATGAGCTCATTAGTCCATGACTTTTTGTGCTGACTTCTGTTACTGCAAAAGAGGATAGGATCTATATCTAGTTTTCTTTTTGGTGGCAGTAATGATACTTTGATCCTAAAAGTTGTCCGATGTCCTTACAGGTTGGCTGATCTTTGTGTGGGGTGTGACAAAGCTATGGTGCTCACAGGTCAAGGAGTAGAGTCATAATTCAGAAATAGTGATACCATGTAACACCAAGGAAAAAAAATTTATCAGCAGACCTGGTAGTCAGATTGTTATGTTTTAATTTCCCTTCAAAGATGCAATAGCTGAGACCAGCCTAGTCTCCATGGCTGGCTTTAATAAAAGAGCGTAGCTCAAGAGCAGCAAGAGGAGAGACAGAAGAAGCATGTTCCTTAGAATCGTAGAATAATTTTGGTTGGAAGAAACTGCCAGATGTCATCTTGTCCAAACTCCCACTTGAAACAGGTCCTATTAGGTCAGGTCGCTCAGAGCCTTGATTTTCAAAATTCAACCGGATGCCAAGGCTGGAAACTCTACAGCCTCTCTGGGCACCTGTTCCCATGCCTGACCATCCTGAGAGTGAAAAAGTGCTTCCTTGTTGCTTCTCATTGTTGTTGCTCACTGTCAATATCAGCACGGACTTTGCATCTTCTCTGCCTGCGAGAGAGGAGTCTTGGAGAAGACCTCAAAATCAGGGAGGCTGCTTCTTGTGGCTCCAAGGAAATGTGGTGTCACACAGATGCAGTAAACTTGTTAGTGGGGGGAAAAAAACCCACAATCGGGTTCACAGAGGTTCTGCTAGGGCGATGTTTCTCAACCTATAGTTCATGTTTAGACTTAGAGACCATGGCTGCTTGACTTGGTTGCTGACAAACTGATGCTCCTGAAAACTACCTGTTTTCCTGACTTGCTTAGAGATATAAGCCAATGAAAAGAGACACTTCTCACTGCTGGATTGTAGACATCCTGGAATTTCTTCAAGCAAGTCAGGAGCTGGGTTTGTAGCAGTCCATGCTCCAGGATTTTGCCCCAGAATTTAATATTGTTTTCCTGGAGCCATTACAATATGTAAACAGACTCTGCAAATTTTGCTTGTTTTCACAGCTGTTCCTTCCCCTCTTTCCACTTCAAACTGTTTGCAAAATCTTATTTTGAGGTAGAATAATCAGGAACCTTGAGTTTCTCATCTGTGGGGATCTCTGAAATATCTCTGACCCTACTGTAGGTTTGCCTATGGCATTCCAAATTCCCAGAGAGTTTAAAAATAATTACAAAAGATACAAGACCAGGGAACAGTTTTGCCCAGTCTCTGTCCCTAACCCACTAAATCCAAGAAGGACTGGACATCAAGAGAACGTTTTGAATTTATCTTGACGTAGCAGCTGAGCTCAGAGGCTAAGCAGTTATTTACTCATCTCATATCGAGTCCTAGAAAAGGTCATGCAGCCTCCATATCAAAAATTCGTAATGGATTTAGGAGCTGATTAGAGAAGTATACTTGAATGCTGGGAGAGGAATCTTGGCTGAATTTTAAAACTCCCTCAGCTAAGATGATATCTTTCTGAGCAGTGCGAGAAGAGACCTCTTTTGATGAGATTTCTGTAAAGCAGCCTTGTGGATGTCAGAGCAGGTATTTGCGTGGCACTACAGGTTTGACCTGTCTTGCGTTGAGCACAGCATTCGGCAGGCGCTCATGGAATGGCCATCCCTCCGCATCAAATACTTACGCGACTGCAAGAGTCCCAAGAAGCATGGCTGATATAGGACAGAAAACCTTGGGGTGATCTGTGTTTTATTTTTTTCCCTAGTCAGACTGCTCTTTGCCAGTCCAGACTCCCCTTGAAACTCTTGCCTTTCGTAAGAGTTTTTTGTATTTCTAAGCATGACTTATGCTGTACAGTATGGTGTTCTGGCCCTGTCCATCTGTTCTGTCGCTGGTTACAGCCATCAAGATCAGAGGAGGATCAAGCTGTGAAGTGAATAGAGGGGCTGCTGTATCGTAAACCTGACCTGCATCTTCCTGCGCCAGGTGTGCCATTGTATGCTTGACCTTGTCCTATAGATTTCCTCTTCCCAGGAAAGCTTCAAACACAGGCCTTGAAGCTGAATGTATACCTCAGGGTCTGGAAGTCCACTGCTCTTTTCACTCTGAATTTAGGCAGGGGTATCTTCCCAAGTTGGGGGCTTTTTTATGTTTCAGCTGAAATCTGAGATGCTGTGCTTCTACCTGCACAGTTCTCTGTACATTAGAAGCAACTGCACATCTTAAACAATGGTTTCAGCTATTTCTAATTGCTCAGATATATCGTGGAAAATCTGGATTTCAGCTGCTAAGATGCTCATCTGGTATTTTGTTTTGGTTTTTTTCCCATTAAGGACAGTCAGATTTTTCTCCTCTCTTTATTTGAAACAAAAAATTAGCAGGTAGTGCCTGCTTTGATTTTAAGAAATTATACAAAAAAAAATTTTCAGTATCTTTATGCATATTAAATTTGTTTGCCTTTAGAAAGATTGTGATGCCCTGTGCATGCCCTGGGTGTCCAATTTGTATGATACAATTATTTACATCCTTGATGTCTACCAAAAATGCTATTGAATTTCTCTTGGTGATTCTTTGCACTTGTCAGGTTTCTGACACAGAATATTATAGAGCAACTGCGTATTATCTGCAAAGAGTTTGGAATGTGCGCTCTCACTGCAAAAATAACCCACTGTAACTTTTGCTTTATTACCTGTATTCTGCCATGCCCACAAGAGGCTTTGCCAGAATCATAAGCTGTTCTCTGTAATTAGGGCTGACCTGGTGTATTTTGGTCCCATTTCTAGTAGCTTTTCCTTTTCCAGAGTCATTAATTTGGGCACTGATGTGCCTCGTAATGTGTTTCTGTTGTTTATCTTCATTATCTCTTCCTATGGACTGAAGATTATCATGCATCTTTAGGAAAGAAAGTGTGTGGAAATGCTTGAGCATTTTAAAATATCTTGGGGGTTACCAAGATTTGCTATGCTATGCTTGTAATTCCTTCAATTTTAGTCTGTTTCATAGAATCATAGAATGGTTTGGGTTGGAAGGGACCGTAAAGATCATCTAGTTCCAACCCCCCTGCCACAGGCAGGGACACCTTCCACTAAACCAGGTTTCTTTTCTTCCAGTCTAGTCTGTGTGAAAGATGTGCATGTGGGTGCTGCTGGGTGTGGTAAATGTTAAATCTGGTCCATAAGATTTCTAAGGAATGTGGCTTGCCCCCTGCCCAGAACTGTATGACTCCAGTCCCAACCAGGTTGGCTTTAGTCTGGTCTCTTAAGAGATGTGAAGCACTGTTATACTTGTGTTCAGTTTATTAAATCAGATAACCCCACACAGGGAGATTACGTTCCAGTCTCCTGCAGAAAACACCTTTGTGTCTCAGTCTCTGTCATTTTCCCAAGTGTTTTCCTACATCTCACTGGTAATCCATTTAGTTTAGCTTTTATTTTTTCTTTTTTTTTTCTTTTTTTTCCCCTGAGGTTGAGGTGATCCAGTTGTTGGAATTGATCAGGAAAAGAGAGCTGCTTTGTGGGCCATCCGTCTGGATGTCCCTTTTGCTGTAGCCACTGGAGAAGAAATAGGGAAGGACAGTTAAGACAGCAGATGGAGCAGAGCACTAGAAGCGGCTGTACCTCCCAGCTTTCTTAGCTGTCTCAATGGCAGAGATGTTTGCAGTGGATCGTGATGTTACAGCAGCTTGAAAATCCATGATAGGATTTTGCAAATGATAAATCGGTTGGTTTTTTATATCTAGATAACAAGCCCTCCAAGTGCTCTCTTGAAAGAAAAGCATTAAATTTGAAAATTCAGTTGCTTTAGGGTGTGTTACATCAACTTTGTTCTTTTCTGTATGTGCATCAGGGTATTTTTGTCACTGTGCAGTTGATACAAAAACTCCTGTTCCATCACACTGGCATGTTCTCATACCTTCTGTCCGCTTCCTCCTCCCTAGAGGATTGAATAAAAACCTGTATGCGATACACTGCAGGGGCCACTACCATCCAAACCGTTATGAGTTCAGATTTAGACACGGAACAGCCTTGCACCTGGTTTCATGTCCAGCTCTGATCATTTAATATTAAAGTGTAAGTGCAGCTTGGAGCAGGCAGGTCCCACCCAGCTGGTAGCAGGATCCTGGGGCATTGTAGGTGGGATCTCCAGGGAATTTAGTTGCTAGGAAGCATCACCTCCTTAGTGAGCTCATGCAAATGGAGATTTTTTTTTTTTTAGAGGTTAGTAATTTAGTCGTTTGGGAGTTTTCTGCAGAGATCAAAGTACAAAGATTTTGCCTTGACACCTTGCAAGTTTATGGTCCAAATCACAAAATCTCTCGAGCTGTTCAAGGAGTGACCAGAAGCTTTTAACATGAACAAATCACTCCACTTTCCCATGCCTAGTTTCAGAATTAGCTTGAAAAATTTTGGCTGAAGTCATGCCAAAAATCCAAAACAGCAACAAAGCAAGGGGAAAAAAAAAATCTCCCAGCAAACATCCAGCATGGAGAATATTGCCAAACTTGGGACTGTTTGTGCCAAGTTTATAATCAGGCAGCAACAGGGTCTTAGTAGGTAACGCTCTCAACCCAGAGCTGATGAGCCCCGCAGTGCAGGGGGTGAGGACCGCTGCAGAGGGAGGCAGGGCTCTCACCCGGTGCCTGGTTTACATGATGCGCTGTGTGTAAGACACAGACCGTGATTAAGAGATTAAGAGGAATAGAGAGCATGATTTCTGGGCATCAGATAAGGCTGTTTCTGTGGATAAGAGTCTTACTAAATGAATATGTGTTGTAGTGATAAATACATCTATAGGTAGAGTTTAAGGTGTGTGGGCAGATGTAAATTTTCCTGACCTGAGCGTGCTGCATTTTGTAGTACAGCCACGCTGCTGCTTTACTTCTAGAGAGTTTCTTTTATGAAATACAGGGGGAGGGGAGCGGTTAATGTAATTCTCTCGACATTAATTCTGCCTCATCAATACTTTATGGATTTAATAGATTTTAGAGCTACAATCATTTGGGAGATTATTTTATCAGCCAAGCACAGTGGAGGTTGCTGAAACTAAATGGAGGACAGAATGTATGTGTGTGTGTGATATAGGATGCTGCGGTATCAAGAAGATTTAATTATTATGGGATTTGTTTAGGAAATTTCTCTGTGCCTTTTGAGAAACTTTGTGTTGGGCACTAAATACTTTGCATATAGGCAAGTTATCTCTTCAGTAAGAGTTTGGTATGGACCTCTAGGCACAAGTGTCTGTTTCCACCTCATAGCGTAAGCACACTGCTCTAGTTCTTCATCTCTCATTATGTCTCCCTCTCGCTTAAATGCTCATCTGGCACAAACATAATGAAACTGCATATAAAGGAGCATGAAGAAGAGAAGAGATCTCATTGCAGATTACCAAAGCTGAATATTTTTGGACATTGAGTTATTTATATTAATCAGTTTGCTAAGCTCAAAGATAAAAGAAAGCCTGGGAAGCAATCCAGAAAAACCAAGAAGAGAAACTAAAGAAGATAGATAGTGTGAAGATCATGCATTAGTGCATGTTTTGAGAATGCTTGCAGTGCTGTGTCACAATAAATAAAAAGATGGGTGGATCCTGAAGAACAGTGCTTAGTGGTGGGAGAGATTCCTGCTTGACGTGTCACTCTCCATCAGCTGAGATGGAAAGCTCTGTTGGGGAGCGCTCCGCATCATCCTACAGCAGCCCTGCTGGCAACCGTGAGCAGCATTCATGGGCTCCAAGGGGTCCCACAGAGCCTCCATGGTCTGGGAGAGTCAGCTCTTCCCAAGACACCTTATCAGGGAAATCACTGATGGTGATTTTTAGAAAATATCCAGTGAGCTCAAATTCATGAGAAGTTTGTGTTCATGCTGTAGGTATCACCCTGAAAACCTCAGAGCTAACAGAGGTTTATACAGCCTTCTAATAAATAGTGTTTCGTCCTTGTGACCTTTATACCAGTTCTCCGCCCACCTATAGGAATATATTTAATATAGCAAGTCATATTGCTCCTATTGTTTTTAGGGAAGAGAAAATAATAAAAGATTCAACTGTGTAAATGTCATTCCCGCCCAGCCCATTTAGTATTACGAGACAGGGCAAAGTCTGCTTTGAAATTTTCCCTCTGGCGAAAGCTTGAAAAGCCTTCAAGATTGCGTGCATCCTTGATCATGTCATGCAACAGCAGTAGTAGGAAATATAAAATCTACTAGCTCAGTCTGCTAGGGTTTTGACTGCTGTGCTGAGTGCCGAGAATCCTGCCTTTCTGGTCTTACAAGGTGGTATCTAATCCTGTAACAACCTTTCAGACCATATTGATTTACTGACATAAGTTTTGCTCTTTTTGTTATCAAACTGCATTTCTTTTATTTTATTTTGTGCAAAAATCATGATAACCGAAGCAAGTAGCTTTGCAGGCAGAAGGATAAAAAGAGAAATAGCATGAGACTTTTTAGATTCTTTGTAAAATTATTAGTTTAAAAATATGCATGGAGCTTAGAAGTGATCTGAAATGTTAACTACTTCGGTCCCTGGATAACTAACCTTCTCATTCATGCAGTTAAGATGCTAGTTAGAAAGAAGATTCTGTGAAAGAAAATTCAACTGCGCACTTTAGAAACAGGAATTCAGGTCATTTCTTGTCCTCTTTCGCTGCTTATCAAAAGTTAAAAGTTTGTCTTTTTTTCGGTGGGAACTTACACCAGATTACAGAACAGTATGCTTAAAGCTAGTGGTTGCATCGGTGCACCAGCACCCATTGCTGTGATGGGTGCTGAGTCTAGTTAGCTGTAACTGGACTCAATCACCAGTTTAGGAAAGTCCTCATTTTGCTATGGTATTTGTTGGTTGTGCGTGACATGTAGAAGTAGTTGTCCATTTTTCCTCCCTCTGCTAATTCTGCAATATTAGGGCATTAGTCTCTCTCTGCATGCCGTTTACTATCAAACGTAATCCCCTTTTCCCCCCATGTCTTTCCATTTACATCCTTTGATGAGAAATATTTAGGCAACTATGTGTCTTTTTACTTGTAAGACAGAGGCTGATGGAAGATCTATTATATGAAAATCTGCTCTATCTATAGAGCAGGATATCTCCAAATACATCTGTAGACGTATAGAAAACATGGGAGACTGACAGCTGATAGATGCTGTAGGCTTCTCATTGTTTTCTACCATGGTGATTATGCCAAACATGTCAAAACACAGAAAAAAAAATTTGTATGTGGGTGAAGTAGCGTGTTTTTTGGCTGGGAAGACACTGCAACATCCACAGCCTTATTTTTAAGGTATCCTCTATGACCATAAATGCCTTTGCAGGAGCCCAGGATTGTTCCATTTGCTTTTTTAAATGTTTTGCTCTTGAGTTTTGCCCTCTAACTGACTGTAATTACACAGGGAGGCTTAGTTTGAGTCTAACCACTAGCTTTCCTGTATGTCATTAGATGTTGTTGGGGGATTAGCATGCACAGTTGTAAATGGCAGTATATATCGTCGTTTTCTTTTTTGGATTAGACTGTTTATAAGCCAAGTGTTTCAGATGAGAGAGAGAGAGCACTATTCAAAGCTGACAAAGCAGAAGAAAAGCTTGTGTTGCATCAAGGGGCTGCTTGCGGCAGCCTTTTGCTCACCCTGAGGAAGTAAGAGCATGCCGAAGACGCGAGCTGCTTTGCTAGTGTGAAACAGAATTCTTGCATGTTGATACTGAAGTATTCATCATTTCTGCGTTAGTCGGCATGTGCCTTCCACGTGTGTGTCATCCTCTGCGTGTGGTGTAGATGTTATCCAGAAACAGTTATTTGGAGAAACTTGTCTGGTCATGCGTGTGGAATATGCCATTGACTATTATCAACAGCAGCGAATCTTGCACGTAACTGTGGCTCCTGTCTTGCTCTGAACAGTTTCACGTGGCTTATGCTCAGTGAAAGATATAGCACCCTTCCTCTAATATCTCTTGCAGCAGTGTGCAAAAGAGCTGTGTGTTGCCTAATACGCAGAAACCAGCCCACCTTGAAGACATTTCAGGAGGTGGATGTTGGGCAGAGCTCTGAGAAAGGAGCTCCATTTCCAGGCAGAGAGACCAAAGCACTCGAGCTGCTCGCTGTGCACAGGCAGGAGTCTTTGGGAAGAGCTCACGCTCAGATTGCTTTTGGTACTTTGCTTTTCCCATCCGGTTTAGGTCCCCAAATTTGCATCTGCTTTTACCCATACTTTTATGCGTGTGTGATTTGGGTGAATATATTGAGACCTGAGTTTTAAATTTTGTGGGAAACACAGACCTGTTACTCCGGTGTTGCAAGACCCCTTTTACAGCACCTTTATGTTTCCAGAAATCAAAAGAAAACTATGTTTTTCTTTTAAGGCATATATTTGAGGCATCATTGAAAGTCACGTGTATTGCAGGAGACTTCTAATTGCTGTATTAAATATTTCTGTTGCTTAATATAAAGGTTTCTGTTGCTGTATTAAATATTTCCCTAGTTGTACTTCTGATTAAAGGAAAAAAAATTCCTAAGCCGTGACTTTTAACCACCTCTTCTTCTCTATGAAAACTCTTCTTCAATACCATGAGAGACCAGTACCATCCCAGGCCACTCTCCTGCAGCAATTCTCATGGTATTTTTTGCCAGAATATTTCTCTTTTAGAAGCTACCCGTTAATATAGTCAATGTCTTGCTATCTTCTTTTTCTTTTGGATCTCTTACATCTGGGATAAATTCCAGGAGCTTTAAGGTGTAGCTGTATTTGTCACCCAGACAAGAACTTTCCTTATTTAAAACAAGAAAAGGGGGGGGGTGAGGGGGTGTGGGG
>NW_009185929.1:0-711 GCF_000690835.1 Fulmarus glacialis
TAACAGCAGAAGGGAGGCAGGACGAAAGGGCCTTTGAGGTCAAAAGTGCGTCAGACGGCTGGCGGAGTCACAATATCAGCAGAGGAAGAAGAGAAGGCGATGTAGGTGGCCCAGCTGGGACAGTGCTTCCGAGGTGACATCTGCCACACAAACACAGAGACAGACAGAGGCATTGGGAGGTCGTGGGGTGGGTGAGAAGGTGCCTGGGCGTGAGGAGAGCACAGGGAGACGGGAGACAGCGATGGAGGTGGAGGGGAAAACCCAGGGTGCTGGGAGTGAGGACGCTCCTGCTGGGCAGGGGCTTGTGAGGTCACCGGTGGCCTTGTGAGGTCACTGGTGGCAGAGGAGCTGATAGGGCAGGAGCAGGCCCCGGGCTGGTGCAGGTGCTTGTGATGTCACATGTTGCTGAGTAGCTGATTGGGTATGAGAAGCCACCTTGCTTGTGACGCTTCTTCTGATGTCACCGATTGCTGAGTAGGTGATAGGGCAGGAGCAGGCCCCTGGCGTGCGCGGCTGCTTGTGTCGTTATTAACTGCAGTTTTCACATCTTTTCAGAGAAGAGGCAGTCATCTGCTAGTTCATAGTGCTGACTGTTCTGCAGATCTTTTCTCTTCCCTGTGTCCTGCTGTCGGTCCCTGCCTCTCCCTTTCCCTCTCTCCTTCCCTTTTCCTCTCATCCTTTCCCCTCTGTCCCGCTCCCTCGCCCTGCCTG
>NW_009185930.1:0-56652 GCF_000690835.1 Fulmarus glacialis
TTATCATCATTATCATTATTGTTATGGTGCACCATCAGCACCCTGCTTGTCTCCACTGGAAGTGGCGGATCACGCACAGGTTCTGGGAAAGACCCCAGCACCAGGCAAGGAAATGGAAGAAACGTTATGAGGAACCTTTAACTAAAGCTATCACTGATTAGTCCTGAATTTAATTCTTGGGAGTGTTTTATGCAAATCTGGGTTTGATTCTAGCCAACAATGCATAATAATTCAGCTCCTGACATCTCAAAAAAAAGCTCCTGCTTCTTGCCCACATTTTTTGGTCAGAGGATCAGGACAGCAGATCAGGCTCTTGCAACATGGACCACTGCAATGTGTTTCTGATGGGAGACTTGGGAAAAGACATGTGAGCAGAAAGCAGAGCCACCCACAGCTCTTTCTGTTCTCATCTCTCTTTGTTTTTGCAAGCTGGCAGTAGCTGCAGGCTGGAGCAATATAAATGATGGTTGTTAGGATTATGAGAAAAAGAAACCTAAAACAAATATTATTATTATAAACCATTTTAATAGAACAGCCAGCTAACTTCTGTGGTTTTTAAAGTACATCTTCAGTTTCTAGTCAAACTGTTCTGTTTTTGTCAAAATCAGATGCCTGCTCACTGAACATGTGAAGCTAGCACCAATAAGCGGCAGACTTAGTCACTCTTGACTGTATATAATGAACCTTTCCTGTGCATGCTGCACTCTGCTACCGGAGAGCTGGAAATCATCGGGCACTGCAGCTGGCTACCGTGTACCGTACAGGAATGCATGGCTTTGTATTTTCCAGGGAATTGGAAACTGGAAGTGACTGCCAGAATACCTCATTTGAGATGCACATTTAACGGAATAATTACTTTTCAGTAAATCCTGAGAATGACATGGATAGTTTTTTCTGCCCAAATACCTAGCACTGACCAAGGCACTGGCTGGCTCCCCCTCGTCTTTGCACGGGAATGAAGATGCTCGTACGGGGCTTCAAACCTCAGGCCCATCCTTTTCCCTGCTGTTGGCTCTCCAGGCCTGTGAGCTCCCAGGGATGGCCCTTGCCCCGCTGCCTCTGCATCCCCAGAGGTACTCTCTGTAGCGCTGACCAGCTTTGCTGCTGCTTCGGCACCCCGGTGCCTGTGCTGGGGTGGCAGGCAGGGGCTAACGCGGGGCGCAGGATGCACCGCTAGCAATGGGCAGCTTCCAGAGATGGAAACCCTCATAGCTCTGAAGCTACCGAGTCTAAGACCTGGATGAGCAATGGAAATGTGAGCACAGCACCAGGGAAAAGGGGTAGAAATTGAGGCATGTATATTACAAATAAAATTGTATTATTGCTCTCACTGAGAGTTTATCTGTGTAAAAAATAGTCTAATTGTACTAGTTTGTCTTTTTCTATAACAATTAGAACTAAACTAATAATAACCCTTGAATTAGAGTGTTAAGACTGCAAATTATACTGACAGTAAATTCTTTTCTTTATTTACTGTGCTTCCTTTTTGCCTATAAGCAAGACTTCAGGTGTAACATTAGCCATAGCGCTAGCAGCAGTGGTAGTGTTATCCAACGCAGGTGCATTTAGAGTAGAAGTACATTCGGTTGCTCAAATGCTCAAATACTAGTGACAAATGCCATGCAACTGCATTAGAAATAATAATAAAAATAATAATGCATACAATACAGATGACTATGGTAACTACATATTTGGAAAAAGAATTTGGAACTTAGTGATGTCCAAATCCATAGTAAAATACTTATCTAACATCTCTTCCTTCTCCTCCTCAGAGACATTTGCTGAAAGTAACATTTGCTATCATTATTCTTCACTCTGCTTCTGTATCATCTCCTCACCCCAGTTTTGTTTGTCTTCTTTAGTTAGGTTTTTATTAAAAAATGTGCAAAACTTGGAGCAATATACTCTTTTTTTCCTTAGCAGACCATTGGGCAATAGTGTAACAAATATGATGCTGTAACAGAGAGCACTCTAAAGAAATTGCTTGATTATTGGGCATGCTATGGACCCACAGTTCCTGTCAGCACTAATAAAAGCTAAAGATTCACATCTACTCAGTTGCTTAAATATCTTCATATTGCAAAAAGATGGGCTGTCCAGCGAGGATCATGGTGGCAGATACCCTAGCTTGCTTTGGAGCTTACCATGGAGCATGGTAAATATACGAAGATTCATATATAAGCATTGTATCACTTTTTCCACCCAAACAATTCCCTCATACATTAGATTTAGTCGTTGGTTAAGTATTAACTCTTAGAGAAGGAAGGTTGGAGTCATCTCTCTTTTGCAATAAGCGACTACTTGTGCTCTCCCCTTCTGTCAGGCCTTTGTGTAGCTGTTTCTTATTCCCATATCATACTGGTTTCATCTTCCGCCCTCGTGATACTTCCAGGCTTTCTCTCCAAATTAGAACTCCAGCAACTTTTCACTTGACCTTCAAAAAAGCTAAACTTTTTTAGGACACTGTGTGTCTTTGAGCTGCAGCAGAGCCAAAGAAACGTAGACAATGTTGGTTGCGCTCCTCCCCTTGCTCTCTCAGCCTTTTTCTCTTGGCTAGTTTAAAAAATTCCTTTTCTGGTGCTTGAGGGCCAGGTTGTCACTCACCTCAGCTTTGATCCTAGGAGGTGACTTATGCATATATTCGATTTTGCATGCTTTAGAAGCCTGTTCACTTCACAGTTAAACACATCATTGACAGGCTGTTCACTGGATCACGGTCCACCTTGTCCTACTCTGGTCATTTCCACAACTGCTGTTGTTCATCACTTACCTTTGGAAAATATTCATAAAAGATTTCTGGAGCACAGTTTCTCCTCACCAAAGTTAATGGAAAAGCCAATCCTAACTTCGGTAGAAGCAGGATCAAGACTTTTCATCCAAACATGTTTGTTTTGCATCAATTTTATTTCCTCGTTGAACTGTGTACTTAAGCCATTAGCCGGCTAGAGTGGGAATTCATCAGAAGATTTCCCTCTAAGGCAAGATGCTTAGCTCACTTAAAAATTGCCGTCTGATTGTGGAATTATCACACGGTCCTTTTACTCTAAAGTTTCTGCTTTCTTTGCTTCTACAAGACACCTGCATCCAGATCATTATTTTGGGGCTTCTGAAGCTATAAGTGCTTTTTTTTTTTTTTTCATTTTTCATCATGCGCTTCCCAGCCGCAGTGCAATCAAGCATGCAGCTCCTAATCTTAGGGAACATTTCCAAATGGTGATTTGTTGTTAGGAGCATGGAGCTGGTTGTTAAAATTTAAAGCAAGGGTATCAGAGTTATTTCAGCTGTGGACTTCCAAAGTTTCTCACTGCAAAAAGCCACATTTTGCTGCTTTTTCTATTGAAGGAGCCTCAAAAGCTGCAGTCAGATCACCTCTATGCTGCATGCCCTTGGAAGACGTGCGGTGGGGCCATGGGTGTGTGGTGCTTCTAAACAAAGGGGGCACCCGTCTGAGAGACACAAAGGCATGGAAACCTGGTTTTACACTGCCCACAGGGAAAAGCTACAGGACGAGTGTCTTGGCCCTGGAACGCAGACAAGGAACACAGCCTCAGATCTTAAGGTCTGCAGGAGAAAAAAAAATCCAAGACAAACAAGTGCTGTAGTATCAGACAAGGAACAAAAGCAAGAAGCATGGAGCTTCTCATATGCCTGATCTAAAGGGTTGTTTCTTCCCATCTTTCCTTCCTGCCCCCCCCCCCCAAATTAACCAAAAAAGCCCATTTAGAGAAGTTATGTTCTGTGAGACTCTGACATCCCACCTCTGCTATTTCTCTACTCACAGAAGAAAGTTCCCTCTCAAAAGCATTTGCTTGGCACTTAACTGCTCCAAAATGCAATACTTCTGCAACCGCCTCAGTGGCTTTCTTTAAAGGTACGTGTGTTTGCTGTGGAAGATCACAGACGGCTGCGTTGGTGCAGGCTGGGTTCCTCGTGTGTCGCTGGACAATCTGCTTCGTGCTCGTCCCCCAGCGAGCCCTCCCGTCTCTGCGGTTATCAGCAGCACCAGGACACGCCTGTGGCTGGGCACAGCCTGTCCAGCACCCCAGCTGGCAAGGGAATAGCTGGAAAAGTGGGTGATTGTGTTCTCGGCAACCCAAACCACGTGCCTGCCCCATGCCTGCAAGTCTGTTAAGCCAGAAAAAACCAAATTATCTTTGAAAAAGTTGGTACCAGAGGAGAGAGACTGTGTGAGCAACAGGGAGAGCTGCTACCGAGCTGCAGGCGAGAGGAGGGGGATCGGCAGGATGTGGAATGAGGAGGAACAGGAGACCACTGCGGACTCAGCTTATAGCTTTGCAACGCGGGCTGAGAGATACATCTACTATCCCAGAAGCAAAGCTGAGAGCTAATCGCTTCTTTATTTTCCAGTTCAGCCATTGAAAGTATTGAAAAATGTTTGGGGTTTGGATCAACATTCATGCAGACCTCACCAGAATGAAAAAGAGGAAATAAATCCTTTCATCTGCATCAAGTGTTTATAAGGTCTGGGAAAGCATCTCTTTTATATTTGAGGCAGTCCTCAAATACCAAGAGAAATGACGGACTCGGTTCACACGCCTGCAGGTGTCGGAGGTGCGTCCCTCGAGTGCCCGCGCACCTACGGGGCCAGGACTTGTGAGAGCCCGTGGCTTCTGCACTGAGCCGTCCCTGGGGTCACAGTGTGACTAAATCAGCATTCACGTGGGCAACGAGCCGACCCTGTGGGAGCCCTGGGCATCCACAGGAGGGTAACGTTAGTCTTGTTTTCCCATGACGTGGGAACAAAGCAGGCTCAAAACTACTGCTGGGTCCCCACCGCGGCACAGCATTCGGCAAGTGAACATGGTCGGGGTTTTCAAGACAAGTCTGGGTCTGCCTTGGCCTCTGGCAAACAATAGATGTTCTACATCTTTCAAATCTGCTATTAAAGATCCAAACAGAAGCAAAACAGTTATAGCATCTGAAAAAGAAAGAACTGACAAAGGCATTCATATTAACAATATTCTTTTTGTCTTTAAATGCTGAGGGTTTAAGAAAAAGAAAATCCTATTTGACCATCTCCTGGATGGCACTAAAGACGGGAAATAAAAAGTTTCCTGAAACAAGCTGGAGTGCTTGTTGCCGCGGTTGTTTTCCAAGTCCTGGGCTGCTTCCCTGCCTACCAACCAAGACTAATGAATGCACAAAAGGGGAAGAAAATAATCAGCAACATTAGAAAATGTTCTTTTTTGTTTGTAGATCAGACTCTTCAGGCACCTTCACCACTGGAGAACAAAACCATGGGCCATGCCCGTCAGCCATTGCAGCAGCTTTGGGGTCTCTTGTGCTTGGCTGCCTTGTTTGGGTGCAGACTTGCATCAATTTTACAAAGGGTCATTGTTTTACAAAAGTGACCTTGGCTGGCCAAACCAGATCCTCATTGCATGGAGAGCAAGAAGGGAGAGGTATAAAGAAAAGATATAAAACCAGAAGGAAAAGCTCAGAGCAGCAATGATATATTTTGTATTATAGGAGTCACATGGGACTTAGACAAAGCCAGAGAAAGAAGAGAAAGGTCACATTGTCCCCAGTCTCTGGTTTGGTGTCATTAAAAAGAAGTAAAATCCAGATGACAAAGGCCTATTGAGGTGGTTGTCTCAGGACATGGTTTGGCTTTCATTCTAAGGTGACGCTGACTCCAAAAGTTGCCCTGCCCTGCTCTCCTGCCTCTTCGTCACACCACACTCCATGGTCTCCAAGCCTACACAAGCACTTGTGGTCTCCTGTTGGCCAGTTTCTGATGCACTGGTTTTGGCTCATCGGTTTTGGGTGCCACACCACTCCTACTTAGAAGACCTCAATGGACTTACTGGAGAAAAGGTCTTGTGGGTAACCTGTTTGCTTGCGATAATCATTCTTTCTGCCTTTACCTCTTGCCGCTCCCTCCATATACGCTCTTCTGGGAGAGGCTGAGCAGAGCTTCTGCGGTCTCTGCTGCTCCGAGTGCCCCTCGTGCAAGAGCAGCGAGGGAAGCCCGTCCCCTCCGTGTCGCTGGCGCGTGGGCTGAGTGTTACGGCAGCAAGCCTTCCCTGCGCACCCCGTGCCTTCGGGGCTACGGAGGGAGTCAAGCTGTGGGAGGGGACGCTACCCAGATTTATGGCTTCTGCAGGATTGCCAAATACGTTGGGAAGATTTCCCTGCCAGATTGCAACTTCTGTTCTTTCCCATAAATTAACTTGCCTTCAGGAGAGATGTCTGCAAACAGAATTGTCTCTAATGAGCTTATTTCCGAACATGTTTTGGAAGAGCATCCTTTCCCTTCAGCAGCACCTCCTACTCCTCATGTAGCAATGTGTTTATGCAGTTCAGTTTGCAGCGGGGGTTTGAGGGACACAAAAATAAGGAGAACTTTTCCTTAGCCAATCTGCGCCTGAACGATGCGTTGGGGTAAAGCGGAGACAGGCAGCACTGGAAGGAGAAGCAAGGACCTTACACTGCCCGAGTCCCCGCCAGCCCTAAGAGGGACAAGCTTTACACAAGAGCTTTACACCAGTAAAATGGCTTTTTACGCAGTGACTACTTAATGCTATTAAGGGTACCAAAACCCACGTCCAACACAAAACTCCTGTGACAGCTGGAAGGGTACATCCTGGGGCAAGAACTAATCCTCTGGGGTAGGTATTAACTTTTATTTGGGTATATCATGATGCAAAGAGGCAGGCTCATTCTGCACTTTAATAATTATTTAAGTTGTGCCTGAATGCAAAGGTTTTGGCTGGGAAACAAGTGCACCAAGGTCCTGACCCATGAGCATGTATAAGACGTTATTTTTCCACTCAAAATCTCAAAAAAGAATGAGGTTGCTTAAATCCTTTAAGATTCAGTTACTACACTCAGGTGCCTTTGAAAATCCCAGTTTTATTTAACAGTGTTGTGAGTTTTCTAATTTTCTCAGCCTGCCCTGACTCACCCGTTAGCACACGTGAATCCCTGGCAGAGAGGGGGGTTATCCATTTATTTAGCAGTGGAAACCATTAGCTTTTGCCTGAAGACAAGGAGTTGCTTTACAGAGCTTATGAAATAGCTATGTGTTTTGTCACATTTGAATTTATAATAAGTTAGGAAAACAAAACCCAGAAGACCATGAACAGTCCCATCCTTTGCTTATGACTAAAACTGAGCAGTCCCCCAAGTGAATTAGTCTTCAGACACGTTCCTGGAAATTTGGGCCACCTGAAGTGCAGGCTGCAGCTCGGACGCTTGCTCCCCTGGTGCAATGCAAAGGTATTTGATGTGCACCGAAGTGCTGACGCTATGGTTGGAGCTGTACCTAAACCAGCTCTGTTTTCTGCTGCCCATGGCTTGCAGGGCAGCAGAAAAGTGCTGAGCTTCAAAACCTGGCCGCTCTCCCGGAGGGAGGGAGCAAATGCACTTTCATCCCCTCGCACGCCTTTAGTCTCGCTACTTCAAAACGCATCAGCACCCCCATCCAGGTAATAGAATTGATGCATGAACCGCTGCGTAAGTCACCGATCAGTGCAATAAAGAAAGTCAAACTACATGTGTAAAATAATCCCTTCAGCCCTTAAAGCTGTGTGAAATCCCTCCTTGGCTAGAGAGTCCTTTCTAGAACTGTGAAAGATTTTCTGGCTACTTTACTTTAAACGGAGATGTCTTCAGAAAAGATTCCCTAAGGTTGAGGCGGAAAAAAAAAGTTAGTAAAGACAGAGAATCAAAGACCCAGCAGATAATACTGCAAAGACCTGTTATCCATATGGGTCTGAGTTGCAGTCAATTTTCTTCTTTAATAGGATTATGTCTTTGTCAGATATTTATATTCTCCTGCATGGAAAGTTTATAGAACATGCAGCATTGATATATGAGTGCCAAGCAGATTTTTCATTTAGCTGCTCAAATACTCATTGTAGCCCTGCTGGGAAGAGAAGATTTTTCTCAACTTAATAGTCTTTTTCCTTATCAGATAGTCATTTAAATGGTTTGCCTATAAATACAAGACATGTTGAGACATGTGTGCTATAAATATTTCAGAAGATTTATGCTTGCATTGGGCATTCCTTTAGCTGGACATTAATGTATTGCAGCTACTACAGCCAATTAAAAAAAAAAACACACTCTAGTTATTGATAATAAAAAGTTCTCATGGTTTCAGAGAAGCAAAGCACAGCCCCTCTCCCTCCCATCGAAGGAGGGTTGCGTGTGTCTCGGCACATTCCCACTGTTCAGCTATAGCCCGCTTTGCCCTGTGAGACTTGAAGATAGAAAAGACATGGACGCGTTCTCAGCTGCTGTCAGACGTGGCAGACATTTGCCTTCTTGTAGCGTGCCCGTTGAGCAGTACTTGCACCCGAAATACAAGGAGACTTGGCAAAGCCAAGCCACAAGAGTGGGGGTTATCATCAAGTTTTAGCCCTGGTATGTATGCCAGGTAAATAACCAGACTGTATTATTTGCCTGCAGAATCTGACTGGCGGGTCTGGAGTCAGGTGTCTGTTTTAATGTAATGACTTAGCATTCCCCTGTCAGTGGAGAGACACAAGCTCCTTCAGAGGGCAATTAAAATGGGATTCATTCCCCCTTGAAGATGCCTGCCTATATATTTACTAGAGCCTTTGTGACCTGTCATGGTTTAACCCCAGCCAGCAACTAAGCACCACGCAGCTGCTCGCTCACTCCCCCCACAGCGGGATGGGGGGAAGAGAATTGGAAGGGTAAAGGTGAGAAAATTCATGGGTTAAGATAAGAACAGTTTAATAATTGAAATATAATAGTAATAATAATAATTGTAGTAGTAGTAGTTATAGTAGTAATGAAAAGGAACATAACAGAGAGAGAGAAATAAAACCCAAGAAAGACAGGTGATGCAAATGAAAACAATTGCTCACCACCAACCAACTGATGCCCGTCCAGCCCCTGAGCAGTGGCCCCCCCCCACTAATCTTTCCCTGGTTTTATTGCTGAGCATGACGTCATACGGTGTGGGATATCCCTTTGGTCAGTTGGGGCCAGCTGTACCAGCCGTGTCCCCTCCCAACTCCTCGTGCCCCCCCAGCCTCCTCGCTGGTGGGGTGGGGTGAGGAGCCGAAAAGGCCTTGACTGTGTGTAAGCACTGCTCAGCAGTAAGGAAAACATCCCCGTGTTATCAACACTGTTTCCAGCACAAATCCAAAACATAGCCCCATACCAGCTACTATGAAGAAAATTAACTCTATCCCAGCCAAAACCAGCACGAAAAGAAAAGAAAAGAAAAG
The DNA here is from genome assembly GCF_000690835.1 of Fulmarus glacialis. Classification (NCBI taxonomy): domain Eukaryota; kingdom Metazoa; phylum Chordata; class Aves; order Procellariiformes; family Procellariidae; genus Fulmarus; species Fulmarus glacialis. Next base: position 9,228 of record NW_009185930.1, read on the forward strand.
AAAAGAAAAGAAAAGAAAAGAAAAGAAAAGAAAAGAAAAGAAAAGAAAAGAAAAGAAAAGAAAAGAAAAGAAAAGAAAAGAAAAGAAAAGAAAAGAAAAGAAAAGAAAAGAAAAGAAAAGAAAAGAAAAGAAAAGAAAAGAATAGCTAGAGCAAGACCCCAAAACAATACAATAGAACAAGACCCTCAAATAGTCTCATCACCTGCGTGGTATTTAAGAGCTCTGAAAAAACCCACACATGTTACTCAGCACTTTTTAATCTACATGTTTTTTTAGATTGGCTATGAAATGTACAGCTGCTTCCAAACACTGCAGAACTTGAACAGATATAGCAGGAGGAAACATAACAAAAAGCCAAAGGAAACCATTTCAAGAAGAGCCCAAGGTTAAATCTTTACTGGAGGAAGTTGGCTGATAGAAAATTGAAAATGCAAGGTGACAAGTGGCATGCTTTTAAGTAAATCAGAGTCATTACCGACACCTTGCTTTAATTTTTAGGTAGTGACGTCTGGTCATTTTGAATGTGCGTTTCAAAGCGGCTGTGAACACCTGTTTCCTTGGCTGAAGTTGGGCAGGTAAAGGTTAGCTGGTCCTCTCTGGTGCGCAGCAGAAAGGCTTTTCCTCCTGACAGCCTCCAGGTTCTTGAGATATAGGTACTTCTCGCTTTTGTTTGCTCTGTAACTTCCTCCGTTCACAGACACTAATCCCACATACAAGTCTAGGGGGGAGGTACTAAGGCTCGGTTTGGTTGCTTAGACATAGACATGCATGTGGTGCCCGTTGAGCACCCACCTCCAACCCCACCTCTCCTCACTCACTGACCAGCAAACACTGACCAGTACTCATTCTCAGTGCTGCCCCGATGTCCACAGGACCACACAAAGCCTACGTGCCCAAGAGGTGCCCAGTGGCACCCCAATGCCAACCCGATGGCACCCAGCGGTACCCCAATGCCAACCTGATCACTAAACCCAGTGCTTGAGTAGTCCATAGAAATTGAGCCGTGTCTCCAGCATTACAGCTGAATTTAGACATCTTATCTTACACTGCTGCTGCCCTTGGTACTTCCACTGTGACTAAAAGGAGTCAGTCTTCAGGGAGCCATTCCGCTACCTTTAATTAGGAATACATTCACTTCACTCCCCCTCAGCTCTTCCCCGTGACAATAGGGATAATAGCTTAAATTGTCCCTGACTTCCACTAAGGCTCCGTGTGCCCGCACCTGATCCCAGGCTACGGGAAGCCCTTCAGCGAGGGTTTAGCCGGGCAGCTGGAGTCTTGCGTCCGGTGATTTAGAGAGGCAGCGACAGACGCATCCCCCCACCACTCCAGGGGCGTATTGTTCAGGCTGGAAAACAAAATAAAAAGGCATGCACGTCTAAACTCTCTCCATCTGTTCTCTTAACACGTGCTCTTCAGGGCCAACCCGTCTTAACTGCAGGCTGGTTTGGTTTGACGGTGTAGGGAGACTCCACCCTGCCGTGAGCAGTTTGTTCCGGGGGTTAATTACACTTGCTGCTAAAAGCATAGGGATCACTTCTAATTTGGGGTTTTTTTTGGCTTCAGCTTCCAGCCATGGTCCTTGCCACTCCTTCTCTGCTAGATGTAACAGCCATTAGGTTGCAGTACTAACGTACTATAATCAAATTGCCTTGTGATCCTCTTTTTTTGAAAAGTTAACAAAATAGAGAATTTTAAGGCACAGAAAGGTACCATTTCCAGCCCCCCAGTCAGGCGTTTTTCAGCCTTTTCCATCTTCCAGCAAGGGAAGAGACAGCAGGTTTGGTGTCAGAGCCCTGGGTGCTGTCTGGGGGGACAAGTCAGGCCACCACCCCCTTTTCTTGCTGAATATTAGCCCAGTCTTCGAGAATAGATTGTTTTCCCAGCTTTCAGAAAGTTTTCAATTAGACTTAATTAATTGAACTTAAGTTTTTCAAGATTTTAATTTGGTTTTTTTTAAACTAAGTTTTTGTTTAATTAAACTAAAGGTTTTTAATTGGATGAAGGGAATGTCATCAAAACTATAATAACATTTGTTCTGATGGCAAAGCGGTTTAGTAGCTGAGGAAATGGGAGCAGCCGACAGGAACAGCAATAACAACCCTAGGAGCAGCGTTTGAATCCTTCATTCTCCTGTGTGCAAATTATTTAATTTAGGTGATGGACCTTTCTGTGGAATACTTTTCTTTTTAGTTACTGTTTCTGGATCGCCAGGAGACTGCCGATGTTGCCAGGTGGCTAATTCGAGCAGTCTCACATGCCTATGGGGTCCCACTGGTGTCTGCTTTAGATGGTAAGAGATAAGAAAGAGTTGTTTCTAGACCCAGTAAATCCACTTTTCCAACTGTGTCTCGTTACAAAGGAAAACAATTCTTACAATGTAAAAATATCTCTCTTCACAACAACCTTTATTGTCTTTTCAGTGCTACGGTTGTGTCTCACCCTGTTTTTTAATGAATATGGCAAATATGCAGAGTTTTGAATAATGAAATTGCGAAAAAAAATTGCAGATGAAATGTGTAACGATTCAGATAAGACCCTATTATCTTAATCCAATTTCATTAGCAGCAATATAAAATTGTTTCTACTTACTCAGGCTTTCTTTTTTAATGAAACTTGGTGAGCTGGAAAGTTAAATGTTTGTGTTTACAGACGCTGACCAAAGGCCTTTGGTCTAATGATCTAATTCTGTAGATCATCTCATGACCTGATCCCACAAGCTGTTGACTTCTCGGGCTCCAGTTCAGCATGTGCTTAGCTTCAAGCACTCGAGCCACGGGAAGGAGAACCGTCCCACCAGGCCCTGGGTGCCCACCTTGGTCTCACCCATACCCAGAGGGGAAAAGCTCCGCTCTCGGTGGCTTTGCAGGGGACACCTGCGGGTTACAAAGGTGGTGGCAGCACCCGGTATGGGTAGTGACCAAAGTTGGTGGTTGTAGCATGTCACACCACGTCCACAAAACAGTCTCTTGGGGAAGGCAGAACACCTTTTCTTGCTTATTTGGGGAAACTCCAGCTCAGTGCAAGATCTGGAAAGAGAGCTGGACCAGAGGAGTTTGTGGTGGGAGGGCCACCGTTGCCATTGCATCACCTCTCCATCCCTGGTCCCGGGGCAGGGTGTCCCCACGGTCTGGCAGAGCAGTGCTGGGACACCATCCTCTGGGAAGGGGCTCCCAGTGCACCCCCAACCCACCCTCCCACGGGTGCCCGCTCGGGCTCAGCTCCAGTGAGCAGAGACGTCCTCCCGAGCCGGCGCTGAAAGCTGGGATGAGGCTACATCGATGATTATGCTTCCAGCTCACGCTGCTCCTCCTTGGTTACTAAAATATTCATGTCTGGCGCAGGGTGCTGGGAGGCCGGGTAGCACATTGTCATAATAAAGCGATACTGAATTTTACATGCCTGCTGCTTTTTTTTTTTTTTTTTTTTCTTTTTGCATGGTCCAAACATTATAAATTAAATTTGGTATTGCCCAAATAAAGAACCAGCATTTCATTCCAGATTTCAGAAAGGGTGTAATTTGTTAAATCAGATCAACCACCCCTTCTTTCAAATTATGCCCAGACACTTAAAATTAACGTATACATTAACCTGCACTGTCATTACATTGGAGGAGACTTTCCTTTTCTTACAAATATTTTCATCATTTTATGATCGTTCCCACTCTGCCTCTGAAGTTTTTCATGGAAAAGCAGGCGATGAGAGGGGGAAAACTCGCTGGGGGTAGCCACGGGGTGATGTTCAGAGCCCGGGGGGGGCTGCGGGGGCAGCTCAGAGCCCCGCACGCTCCGCGGGGAGGCTGCAGGGCCGACCACAGCCCGAACGGGGCACCACAGCCCGAACCACGGCATGGAGTCGCTCCCCAGCAGCCACAGTGAACGTCTGCAATAGCAGCACAGGGCCGTTGTCTTTCTCTTATTTCTCTGACTGGTTTCGATTGGAACTCCATGCAGAAAAGCCTGCTGTTCGGACTCGTGGATCAGCATTTCTCAGCAAGAAGCAGTTTTGTTGGGAAGTGCCTCTGAGTCAAAGCAGAGAGCAAAGCAAAGCAAACCAGGGATTTAACGCAAGACTGAGAGCAGCGCTCAGGGTGCCCACCTTCCCGTGCCACCACGTGTCTGCTGACGCATTTGGGCCTTAAGGTAGACATTTGCCATGTGTTTCCTACCGTGCAGGGTAGCAAATCCTGCCCCGCAGGGCAGTGCCCAAGGCCACATGCCGCGGTCCCACTCCCGACCCCACCAGCATCCTCCAAGCAGTCGCTGGCAGACAACGCATCAGCACCACTTGATCCCCTTGCTCTGACTGCAGCCTTTGCTCAGTTTGAAAGGCACTCACGTTAATTCCCACGTGGCAAGAAATGTGCAATTAACTGCTGCGTCGTCCCCCGCTCTCAGACGAGAGAGGGTGCACAACGGCTGGTGGGCTCCCAGAGCTGACATCCCCGCTGAAAGCACAGGCATGCAGACCTCAAGAAATGGATAAATTCTGCAAGCGCAGCAAAAAGCTTGTTCCCACGTGGCCTGAATTAGGTTTCCAGCTCATGAGATAAAAATCGCCACTGTATCTCATTGTGGTCTGAGGGACCCGAACAAATCAGCCAGGTCGGAAGGATTTCCATGGGAGGGAGAGTGCAGTTGTCCAAGGGTAAGGAAACTCAACCTGCCGCTCTGCTTGGAGATTCACCCCCAGCCAGGGCACATCATCTCCTGTCCAAGTGATGTTTGGGGTCTCAGGATGGAGCCCAGGTATCTGCAGGTGTTTGGTCAAACAGCAGAGCATGCCACCAGAGCAGGGGTGACGCTGTGCGCTAGAAAGGTTGCTTGCTTTTCACTTGGTTGCTACAGATGGACTGTCTTGCCTGGGGTCCCAGCAACAGCAGTCGTAGCAGAGCATATTGGTTTAAGACTGCTAGCAAATTGAATTGCTATTCCACAATGGAGCCAAAACCTGGTTTCATCCCAAACCAGGGTGAAAAATGGGAAATTCATAGATTTCTTTAAAAGGAAATGTTGTGAAGGCATTTGATTTACTCACTTTATATTTCAGCAGAGTCAGAACATTTTCTTCTGACTTTTACATCTGGACTTTTGCATTATAATATCAGCCGGAACATATGTAGCTTTAAAGCATGATACATGAAAAAAAGTCAAAATATTTATAACACAGCCAAATACTTTGCCACATTGAAACAAGACTGAAATAAAACATTGTGATAATTTCCTAAGATATCCTGTAAAATACAATATGTTTCAGTGAAATACTGGGATAGCGTCAAATCAGCAGTTTCTAATGTATGAAAGGAAAAAAAATGACCATTTTTATAATGCACTTTGTAAACAGCACTGTGGCTTGGGACGTCAGCAGAAAGGCAGCCAGAGCCTCCTCGGCTCGGCTGCATGCTACACTAACTGCTTTTAGAATAGAATAACTTCTTTAGAGAGGTGTAGTTATGCATCGAAGTCCTGCCTGTTCCCAAAGAGGACTTTCATAAGGCAGTGCCTGTTGCTAGAAAATGTCTGAGTTCATTTATTTTCTTTCTTTGCAAGATGAGACTCTGCAGACCCCAGCCTCAGGAAAGCCTCCCAGACAATCCTGCTGCTTAGAAGCTTATGTGTACGGATGCCTGCCCTCAAAGTAACGCCCAAGGAACAGAATTATATTTATTAAAAAGCTTTTGCTACTCCAGTGTACTTGAGCTGGCAAAGCCAGGAGAAGTCTACAGAGACACATCTCTGTGCAGTCCCAGCCCAAAATGCAGCTCAGCCACCCCCAGCTATGACCCCGGGGTGCCTGGGTTGGAGGTTGCTCCTATATTCCAGCAACGACTTTGTCTGCTCCTGCAAATAGCTCAGCTCCCAGCGCTTCAGCCTGCTTGAAAGCAGCTGGAAATAAGAGCAGACACAGAGGAAATGCTCCCTGCCCAGGAGTGATTCCAGTGATGGTGCTGGGTTGGGTCCCAACCCTTTCCTATTTTACTGCCGGTGTGCTCCCGTGCAACTGCCACAATAAAAATCACGGCGAGGTGCTTTTGCACAGAGCAGATTTGCTTCCTTGCATTTCCCAGGTTTGCTTCTTCTATGGGCTGGGCTACGGGGAAGTTTTTACACGCACACAAAACATGTAAGCGCTCCCCGAGCTGCTTCCCACGCTGGTGCTTGTCCAGGGAGTGATTTTTGCCTACAGGCTCCGCACCTCCTGTCAAACCACCAGCAATTTTTACTATGTTTGACTTCATTTGGTAGCCCACGCACTCCAGCATCCTCCTGCGGAGTCATAATGAAATCATAGCTGGAGAAATTGTGAGGGAAAAGCCATCGGTGAGGCGCCGAGCCTCTCGCGAGGTGGTTTGCAAATTACTTCATAAAGAAAACCCACTGACAGCCAGCTCAGGTTTATTATTATTTTTGGCCTGTGGCTAACTGCCTTGTTCACAGCCGGGTGAGCGGCACCCCGCTCCTCCGCGGTGCATCTGTCGCCAGCAGATTGCTAAAGCCACGGAGTCACCAGCCACCAAACGCGGGGCTCGAACCCTCCCTCGCGCGGCCGCGGGTCACTCACGCTTGGAAAACAGTGTCTCAGCCCCAGACGCTCATTCATTTATTATGCTGATGTAATATTTACTGGCTGGCTGCAACCTCTTCTTCTAGACACCGGGAAAAGCAAGGTCGCGGACATGCAAAGCTTCCCCCAAAAAACCCACGCTGCGACCGCAAATGCTGAAGGCAAAGGTCTTCAGACCAAAACAATTGATCTGGCGGTCAGTTTGACTTAAAGTAAAGCAATGTTTTCTTCTAAACTATCCACTGATTCATTTCCTATGCTAGCATTATTTTGTTACATGAAAAGCTCAAATAGATTTAATTTATTGGCCCCAAAAGAGGTCGACGTCTTTTTGTGCATGAAGCAAAATATTCCCACCTGACCGATAAAATCCAGAACCATGATAAATTTATTGGAATGCCACCATTTTAAATTCAAACTAAAACCTCAACACATGCAATCTATCATGGGTTGGCTTACACTACAGTCATATTTCTCTGTGCTTAAACGTGGTGTAATAGAAAGGGCTTCCATTAATCCCCACTGACAACCCCAAATAGAGTTTTTCAAGGACTCCAGCACAAAGCCAAAAGCAGCGGTTTAGGGCATCCCCCCCGACTTTTCTCCTGGATCCTCCTTTGGGACAATGACCCACCTTTGCTCTCAGCAGGACGCAGCAGCCCTGCCTTCAGCCCAAGAAGCCAAACTGCAGGCAGCTCATGCCCTTCTTCTTCAGAGGAAAGTCCCACTGTGGTGCCAACCTGAGCTCTTTTATTAGGGTCTGTGAGGGGGCCTTCCCTTCCTACAGAGGAGAACCTAACATCTACAAAGTGCCGTGAAGGCAAAAGCCCCCAAAGTTGCATTTGGAGTCCTTGGAACAGTTTTCTGAGCTTTCAATTTAGCTTTGATTTTTATTTCGCATTATCTTCTAAAATGCAGTAATACTTCTTGAAGGAAGAATGAAATTCATGTCCCCCTTTCCCTAAATTTGAATCTGGAAATGTCAAAAGTCTGCCCTCATCAGAATGCCCCTTCCCACCACCCGCTCCCACGCTCGGCCCCGCCACCATCCCCGTTAGCACCAAACCCAAACTTTGGCAGAAAAGCACAAGTCGCTTGTGCGAAATGCTTGCACGGGCGATGTGCCCCTGGCCGCTTTCTGCCCGGGTGCTGAGCACAGCCCTGGGGCACACGACACGAGTCCCCACCGAGCCCTGAGGTCCCCAGCGCCCGGCCCCTGCCGGGCTGGGAATGTGCTCGGGTGGGCAGAGGGCGAGCACGTGGGACGGGCACAAAACTGTCAGGTTTTCACTTGCTTCAAAAGCAGGATTAATACCGTTATCTAACTACAGAGATAGCTTCTTATTCCTCTTTATAGCTCAGTCTTCAAACACAAAAATCCTTGATGTGATGATTTGGTACCTGCCACCGCTTGGAGTTTAGAAATAAAAGTAGTTTTGATATTGAAAAAGTTGTGCCAAGAACATAAAAAGGGCTTCAGCGTCGATAAAATGGTATTAATATTTAGAAATAAACATGAAAGCTCTGGCCCCCTAAACCACACTGCTTTCTTTGGACAAGACCTTGAAAGAGCAAACAGCAAGAGAAGAAAAGCAATTCCTTCCGCAGGGTCATATCTTTTTATGCAGCCCTAAAAGTTGAGAATGATGGGGGAAAAAAGCAGACATCCCCCCTTCAAATGTTCACTTTACCCAGAATCCTCTAAATGAGATGAGAAAGAAAAGCTTTGTGTGAAAGAACAAATATGGGCACACCAGGGAGTCTGCTGTGATGTTGAAGACGAGGAATGGTTCTGCTGGGAAGCAGAGACACCGAGGGGGATGCGATGCCGGCCACGGGGGCTGCAGCCGTGGGCACCAGCTCCTCAGAACTCGCACAGGTCAAAGAGTTGCTCTAATTGCGTTTTATTCAGAATAGGGACATGTCCCTGTCTCCTCTGATCGGATGAGAAGCCACCCATTCTCAGCACCCATACGGGACAGCGAGAACCAGGAGGGTTTGGGGCATAACGTACGTCAAACGTGCCTTTCCCACCTAGCCCGCATTGCAAACCTATTGCGGGGCAAAACCTGGAAACCTGGCAAGCGATGCATTTTGGCTCCGTTGGCTGCACCCAGTGCCGGCAATGAAAACGCCCATGACTCCAGGGGCAAAGCACGAGGGCACTCCGGTAAAGGAGAAACAATTGCAACACCAGAAACGGGGCATACGAGGAAAGGCGGCTGCAAATTGTAATGGGAGACCCAACCAGCCGCCGTGGTTACCCATCAGGGTCTGGAGAACATTTGCTGTGTGCAGTCCCTGGGCTTCGGGGTCAGAGGAGGAGCTGGCAGCACCGTCCCTCCCGGCTGCTGCCTCCTGAGGGTGCTCACAGGTAGGATGGCTGGGGAAATCCATGTGTTGAGTGCTTAGAGCTCAACAGGAATGTGTTTTGAGGTTGCTCGCATCACCCAACACTGTTTTGGGTAACTTTACTACTAACTCATGATGCCTGTGGAAGGCAGGGTAGCTAGGCTCCGCAATCACTGGGAAACAACAGCGGGACCAAGGTGTGATGGGAAGAGAGGGGAGCAGAAATAAATCCCAATCCCGGCTGCTCACTACAGGGAGACTGAAAACAGTTTGTGAAATGTAATAGCTGAAGGAGCGTCTTGGAAACCTCTTGTGCCCGACTCAGGGACATCGAAAGTGCCGGACGTTAAGGCTCCCGGGTGCGCAGCACAGCCCGAGCACGGCCGAGGGCAGAGCCGCTGCCCAGCTGCTTGCCGGTGGCATCGAGAGGCCAAGCCCAGCACGACTTTTCTCTGCTGATACAGGGCCGATTCCCAAGTGTGTGAAATTACCTTCCTGCACAACTGCTTGCACGGTGGCATCGTGTTTTCCTACGCAAGGAGACTTTTTCTTCCCTCTTCCTTCCCCAAATTGACACAGCTCCTGCTGCATCCAGAGTGTACCCCGATATCCACCTTAAATTGACGCCCAGATTGCAAATTGCATTTACGCAGGGCTTGGGGGTGGGGAGCAATGCAGCGGGGACGGAGGCAGCAGATGCTGCGGGGCCGGACGGGATGTGCTGGGCCGGCAGATGTGGGATGCAGGGACTGATACCCGGAGCTTGTTGTACAATGAACCAGACAAAGAGAGAGAATTTGTATCAAAACTTTATTTATTAAACAAAAAAATGCACCATTGGAATAACATTTCTATAAAAAATGAATATGAGACTGTTCTACAGTGCATTACAAAACCCCCTTTTTCTTCATGTAGTAGTATACAAGATTGTGTGTAGAAACAGTCATTTATTTTTAAACTGTAAGCAAGTTTCCTTTCTCATAGAACAAGATTTACACTTAAATATTGCAGTCACTATTCTAATTTGGTTAACAATGCTAGAGTCTGACAATTTAAAGAAACTGTTTATAGGCTCAAAATGCCATCTTTAGGCCTTTTGTAACAACAAGATTTTTTTTTTTTTTTAAACTAAGGCTAGTTAAAGCTGTAGTATAACCCATTTCTATCAGATAAACATATCACTAGTATGCTAAGAATTTTTGAATTACCTTGCAAAGCCCTTTAAATGGCATTCGCCAGTGCCAGGACATTGAACTAGCAGGCTGGAGCCGGCGCTTCACAGCAGCCGTGGGGTGTGTGTGACAGCCGCGGTGACCGGTGGCTCGGTGGCACGGTCCCGCTGCCCGATTCCTCCCGCTCGGGGTGCGTAACGCAGGGCCGGAGCCCAGCACACGGGGACATGGGCACACTGCAGCTTTAACAGCCTGCTCTAGGTTTCCAGCCAGGTATCCCTTGTATCATAAATTATCCAAAAGAAAACACTCTAAATAATAAATTAAATATTACTTATAAAAAGTACACCCTCCCCCCCCAACCGCCCCATCCCAAACATGGTGGCAATTCGCCAAGGTAGGAATTGCCAGGTCTATTTTACAATAATAAAAACAGCATCGTTCCTTCTCCTACCGACGTTGCTTCCTCGCGCTTGGGAACACATGTACAGCACAGAGTGACGCACGCTGGCTCGGGCTGTGTCGTGTTCTCCAGCCAGCCGAGACCAGAATGAGGATGCGTTCAATGCCTTTTGCTGAGAACGTTAACAAAAAGGTCATGGAGCCTCCGAGAACCCAGTTCGACACCAGACAGGACACCGAGCAACTAATGGGGACGCGGGGAAACAAAGCCGACGGGAAAAACAATCTCTGATCACCTACGAAGCCATGATTTTTTTTAAAAAAACCTTCTTCCATCCAGCTTCCAGGTATCCATTTCAGAAGTGAGGCCGAGGGGGTTGCAGCTTCGCCGCCTTCTGCTTCCCGCTGGCGTTGCCCGCCGGGCGCTTCCCTTGCCTACACCTCCCGCGGGATTTAACGAGCGCCTCGGTAACGCTGCCAGCTCTCGCCCTGCAAGCGTTTGCACCTGGTTTTACCGTTGGTATTGCTAAAGGTGGTTCGTGCCTGCTCACGGCAGCACGTGTGAGCATCTGCCTATGGATTTGCAGGACCCAGCGTTAGGTGCCAGCTAGGAGAGCGTCCCAGGAAAGGACCCTCGGTGAGCTACTGCAGGAATTACACCATCAGCTCTGACTGCAGGAGAAAACGCCTGACGCTTCCCAAGGGCTGGAAGGACCCCGAGATGGCCTCACTCTTATCTCGCTCCCATCCTTCCACGTGCGGAGAAGCACTGCCATCGTTTTGCCTGGGTTGCACTGTGTGTTTTGGCAGAAGATGTCAGAGCGAGTGAGCATGCACTGCAAACATGCCCAGAAGCTCTGGAGAAACGTTTTAAAAATATCACCTAGTCTTTAAAAATGTCAAGGAGGGAATCAGGCCAGACACGCAGCAGTCCCACCTAAGCCAGTTTTTAAGGAGCTGGCTCTGGGCAGGGGTTGGTGAAAAGATGCTCCTGTAAAAAACTGAAGGCAAGGCTACTAAGAGAAGAGGCTCAAGGAGTGCCGATGCAAAGAACGGCCCCTTTGCGGCAGAATCTTATTGCAGCATCTGACACGCGACGTCCCAAGCCGCAGAGGAGCCTCGTGGCTGAGATTTCCTTGGCTGCCAGTGCAAATTTGCCACAGCATACTGGGATGTGCATTGCTGCTGGTGGTGGGCTGGGTGCCGTGGGGAGAGCAAGGACCAACCTTTGAAGCATTTGCAAACCTGTTGGGAAACCCTGGAGTGGGCAATCCTGCTGGGAGCTACGTAACTATCTCTGTGCTTCTCCAATTTTTGGCTGCCTCTTAGTTGGGAATTACCAGTTCCCAAACACGAAGGTGCAAACAGCCGGACCAGTATAGGAGATACGATGGTCCTCGCTCCCCGAGAAGTGACACAACAAACCCTACAGCAAAATTCTGGCAGTATCGATGTCCAGCCCCAAATCATGACATAATCAAGATTGTACGCAAGAACCACAAGCAGATTATCCTCCCCCTTCCAAAAATTAAATAGCTTCTCAAAGTGATTGAATCTTTTCCCCAGAAGTGAACATCTAAGCAGTCCACCGGCAAAGATGCTGAGCTAGGGAGCGTTCAGCCTTTTGAACCATTGATATTGCTCCATTTTCAGGTCTTGGAGCAAAAAAAAAAAAAGAGGAAAAAAAAAGAAAATAAAAAATAAAAAATATATCCTTTTTTGGCTGCTGGGTTTTGTTTTCCACCCGTTTATGGCAGCCCTGTTGCATTGATTAGCTAATGATCTTCCATGGTAACATCGAGCTTCACAAGCCCGTCATGCATTGACAATTTCTCATTACATTTTTCTGGGAGTGTCCACGGCTGAGATAGTCACAGGCTATAAATATTCTGACTGTTGAGGAATTTGTCAAAATCCGAAGAAATTCTCAGCCAAGCTCACTGCAAATAAATAGAGCATCAGCAAAGATTTATGCTAAAACACTCAGATGAGTTTTGCAAGTTATGTAGTTCACACATAAGGTGAAATTTTAGAAGAAATGCCTGCTTACTAATTAGTTAGGAATTGTACTAAAATCATCCTCAAATGAAGGTTGGGAATGTCTCCAGGGCTTCTTGGTACAACGACACCCAAATTTAGTGTCGTGTGGCCCAGGGGAGCTGAAGGGTACAGCCCGTTTTTGGCTGTCAAGTGAAGATCTGAAGGAAAATAAAAAAAAAACCAACACCACAACCTACCCAAAAACTCAGTGTTTACGTGGAATAATTTAGTTTTACTGACAAATGCGGAACTTAAATTGAAGCGGAAATTTCTTACTGATTTATTAAAAAAGGGGGTGGGGGAGCGGCTGTGTCTCGCTTGGGCTGAGCTGATAGAGCTGTTCCTTCCCGCGGCCAGAGTACACCAGGACTCGTTTCGGCGTGGACCTTGGCCTCGGTCTGCAAGCGTTATTGATTTAAACGGGCTGAGCCTGAAAACAGACATGCTTCGGACGGCAGAAGAAAGGCTGCGCTGACAGGAGTGCCAGATCAATCTGCAGACCTTCAGGGCTTAGCGTTTAAGTCGAAGAGAGATGCCTGAACAAAACGAAGAGGTTGATCAATACCAAAGCGCCTGGACACTACGACGCTTTTGTCCAAAACAAACAAAATCCAACTTGCAAACCTCCTTGTGGCTTGTCTCATTTTAGGCAATTTGGGATTGTTACACACTTGGTCCTGGATTAGTACTCCGTGATTAAAAAGGCGCAGTGCTGCTCTTTAAAGTCCTGGGGACGGTTTCTGTTCCCAGCGATCCTGCTGCACATCCAGGGTAAGAGAGATTTCATAAATAAGTGAGAGACAGATTTGACCTTACGTTCCTATTTCAACAATGTCGATCTCTGCAAATATGGACGGGGAGCTATTCAAAAGCTGCATTAAGCCTTCTTTCTTCGAGTTAAAAAGGAGGTAGTGATTTTATAGGTTCTAACAGCTGAGCTGGGTTTTCATGGGGAAAGATTTGTGCATTTTTTTTTCAGTAGCAGTTTTTGGTTACAAATCTTTCAGAACTGGAAAGCTCGGCCTCCCAGGCAAACAGGATTTCCTCACTCTCAAGAAATATTTCATTAAAATCTTCGTAAATTGAATAACAAGGCGTTTTTAAAGGAGCATTTTCACAAATACTGTGTTCCTAATGAAGCATTTGAATTCCTCCTTGACATCTGATTTCCTTTCCAGCACAGGGCCGTAGAAAATAATCTGAATTATTACTTCTGTTGCAGTGCCATTTTACTCAAAATATTTTATTCGGAGATTCACATATAATTACCCACCTAATAAAAGGAGCTATTAGGTTGTAAAGATCCTATCCTTTCCATGCTCTTTTAAAATTATGACCCACTCAAGCTTGAAATCAAAGGCAGAGCTGAATGGAATAATTCATCTGAAACTCTCTTATTGGGTTTTGCAGCCTCCTAACTGATAAATATGCAAATTAGATCCCTTTTGGTGATTCAGCTGCATAAACAGGGATTAACGCTGAATGCAGCTGAAAATGTAGCAATAAAATGTATGCACACAAAATTCAGTCAATTCAAGCAGTTATCATTGTCAATAAACACTGTAATGCGCAGCTAAAGCGCTAGGACAAGAGGGAGAGGGAATCCCTAACGATGGCTCACGGTGTCCTGCCGCTCACCGCTCCTCGCTTGCTGTTCTCGTGGATCTCAACCAGGAAATATCACGCTTGCAGAAAAGCCTTCCTAATTAATTTATCAGTTGTTTACCGGCCTCTGTGGTTCTTCCCCCGGGCTCGTGTCCTGCCTGCGGGAAGCGCCTGCTGCCCCTTCACCCTCCTCATCCTCTACCCACCACCATCCCGGGTGGATGGGTCCTCGGAGCAGAGCCATCCCGGGGGATATGGGGATGGGAAAGGCTCAGAGAAACTTCAGCTCTGTTTTCCTCTCCGCTCCGGCTCGCGGTGGCCCCAGCGGTGCGTCCCAATGCCATCACAGGGCGGTCCGGCATAAAGGCCACCCACACGCAGACAGGTTTTATTACAAGCTTAACCATGTCACGACTGCCTGCCAGAGAAGATTGCGTATTGCGTCCTCTTTTTGCAAGTGCACGCTGGCTGGCTGGCAGCAGGCCACCAATGCAGACTTTTGTTTTCTCTCTCTTTTTTTTTTTTTTTTTTTTACATTCCTGGTTCTCTGTTGGCCACACAGAAAACATTAACTACGGGAGGCTTTACAAACGCTTGCTAAAATGGCTGAATTTTACAGCAACTCGCTAATCCCCACCACTCGTGTGAGATGAGTGATGGAGATGACAAAAGAAATTAGTAATTTGTCTTTTCATTTTGTGCTGTTGGGAAAACTTCCAAATTTTTGGTGTGGTGGTGTGATTATTTGCTGTGGGTGTTTTTATAGTCAGTAATTACGTATTTAAAAAAAAACAAACGAGTGACCTACGACACTGTCTCATTAACGGCATGGTCTATGTTTAAAAACATACTTGCATGAGGTAAGACTAGATCTATACAAAGAGCTACAAACCTCTACGGAGTAAAACATGAGTTAGTCATGACAACTTGAGCTCTATGAAGACTAGTAGATCAAAATGAGCAATCCGGTGGCACCAGCTACGACTCCGCCGTGACGTCGTCATTCGCCTTGCCACGCTTTCATCATTTCAGATGCCAGATCTACAGTTCTGTAACATTTCCATTATTATTCTTTCCTTTTTCTTCTTTTTATCATTCCTTTTAGGACTTTGCAGGAATCTTCCTTGCGCTGAAGGAGTGGTACTGGGAACAAGATGATTTTATGGGGTGGTGTACGTGGGTGGTATGCATGAAATCCTGGTATGCTGCAATGCTCCGGGATAATTATCGCTTCGTCAAGAGCTGTTAGAAGGCTGAGCCTGTGATAGCATTGAGTTGCTTCATTAGCCCCTCCAAACTGGCCATCTGTTCACTCAGATCATCCTGCTCATAAACCTGCGAGTGAAGACACACACACACACACAGATAAGCGGGCAGCGGGATGGGAACCGCAACCCCCCCGGCACAGAGCCCCGGACTCCCAGGGCCGCCCCCAGGACATCTTCCCTGCACGGTCCTCAGGGACCGGGAGTGTTCAAGGATGGGCTGACACTTACAGGCGGGATAGCGAAGCCTCTCTGGGCTCAACACGTGAGCTAAAAACCAGGGGTGACCATGCTAGAGCAATATTAAATGTTAATGACCCTTCCCCAAGACCCCATTTCCCCAGCTCCCTCCCTTACGCTACGTGTGTCCATGCTTGGGGGGACTAGGAAAACATTTTTTAGCACCCAACAGAGACATCAAATGCTCATCTAAACATGCCCTATCCTAGGGCAGGCTGCAACCGTTCCTTCAGCAAGTAGCTGAACTTCTCAGCCCTTGCTAGTGGTTGGGAATTTCCACCATCGCTTTTAGTGGGAGCAGAGGATTGGGAACAGTTTTCAGAGGCACCTAACTGGGCTGGAAGAAAGTAATCCTTTGGGGTACGGTCAACTGAGAATCTGCAGCGAAACCTAAAATTACCAGCACTGCACCTATTCTTGGGAACCACTGACCTCAAAAATTACCGAGGCAAGAGCAGGAGGAGTGACGCTCTGCTTTCAGACACTGAGAGGGAGCTCAAACATTAGCTATTTATGTGGGGTTTACCAAGCAAAGGATCTGAAAGTGCTGTCTAAGCCCTGCAGTGGCCGAGGTGGGATGGAGCAGGCTGCTTAAAAGGGCACCCGCAGAGTCAAGCTGAAAAAAAAAATTCCCCAAATTTTAGCCTTTCTCCCCAAATTCTGACCACCCGATGAGCTTGTTGCCTGCACTGGTATTGCCTGTAACTGCCCTCAAGGGAGCTTGAGCAGTGTCTCTCCTGAGAGCTAAATCATGCTGCTGTGATAAAATACGGTACTGAGAGCCGAAATGTGTTGTCCAATGTCCTGTGTTAAATTACTCCTTATGCCAGCAATTTTACCACGGAGGGCATTTTCCTTCCCGTTCCCATTCCAGTAGGAGATTCCATGTCTCTTACATCGTTCTGCGTCCCCTTTTCCCAGCAAAACGTGAGAATCCTTCCGCAACTATATGCAGAAGTATATTTTTATGCTGTTGATAATGACGAGCAGGAGTCAAACACTGTTGTCCTGCATTCATCAGGCAGCAGACCCAAACCCTCCATATGTACGTCTAAAGCAAATCTTTCTTTCCCTTTAGCCAGGTTGAAAACATAAAAGGATTCACTAACAAGATGTTGGACGAGTCACTGCTACAGTGCCTAGCAAAAAATTCTCCTGTGCAAGCAGATGAAAAGAGGAGATATACAACATGTATTTAATATATTTCTTTTTTTTCCTTATTCCTTTTCTTTTGCACTGTTTCATCTTCTGGACCACATGAGACCTTTCTGTAAGAGAGCCTTAATAGGAGTGAAAGGATTATTCTAATTTCACCACCTTTTCAGTTTCACTTATCTACTTCTTTAATGTTATTTTTCTCACCATTATCTGGTATTACTATATACTCATTTTTCCTGCCAAAATTTTCCTCTTCCCTATCGCACTTCTCACCCCCTCTTTCTCTCCTCCCGATATCTCAGAGCGCTCAGGAGAGGTTGTGCGAGTTGTCCCATGGATAATATTAACACAGAATTGAAGCACTCGCTTCTCCCCTGTCTCACACACGCCAAAGTCCATTAAAGTCAAGAGCAAAGTTTTGCCGGCTGCCAGAACTTTATACTAGCTTTCTAACAGCTATCAGCCGCAGCGTAATACCTTAGGTAAGGAGGGACAGACCGTTATCTAAAAACTAATGTGCAGATTGGGGATTAGAGAATATAACTGGAAGGTCAGATGGCAAGAAGGCTGGCTCTGAAAGACGGTTCTTACGTTCGCAGAGTCCTCCGTCGCCTTGTGGCCCTCTTCCGTGACCTCCGGGGCCGTGGGCACCGAGACGGGCAGCAGAGGCGACCTGGCTTTTCCTGCCAAGCCAAGGGATGCTGTTTTAACCTGAGCCTTGGGGAGGTTAGGCCCTGGAAGAAGAAACAAAAGTCACACTGGGAACCTGTAGGTATGGAAAAGGGGACTGCAGTGAAATTTTGGGATTAGAGGCAAAATGCAGCTGGTTTTACCATAGCTGCTTGTGTTTTCAGTGTAAAGGTAGAGGCCCCTTCCTAGGCAGACACTACATCTTCCCGGAGGAGCCAACACAAACACCTCCTAACAATTCTTCAATTGTATTTCACGGGCTCCGCTCCCGAAAGAGGACTCACAGTCGCAGCAGGTTTGCAGTTTCCCGTTGACATTACTTTTTGATGAAGAATGCTATTCTGCAAAAACAAACGTTTTCATACGGAAACTTGAAATTTTCCTGGGAAAAGCACCTACAAAGCCGGTACTCCTGGAAGATAATGAAAACTTGGGCTCCGTGGCCCCTGCCTGGCAGGGAACTGTCAGTTTGACGTTGCGTTTGAGGGGGAAAGTGAGATCGAAGAGCAGAGAGCAGCGGTCAGGCTTGGGGAATGGCAGTTACTTCCATGGTTCTCGTCTGTTTTTGTTTCTAACTCCCTCAAGCTGACAGCAGCCCTCCAGGTGGGTTAGTGAACAAGCTACAATAAAAATTGTCTTTCAACCTTCTCAAAAAAAAAAGTTGTTTCTGACTTTTTATCCCAGCTCGGAAGGAGGAAAAAAAATCAAAATAGATTTTTTTTTTTTGACAGGAAGGGACTTCCCTTCTTCAGCATCTCTGCTGAAACTCCTCCTGCCCACCGCACCGCGCCGCGCTCCTGCTGCTCGGCAAAAGAGGTGGCAGCAGCAGCAGCACTGTTGGAAGTGCTGCCCTTTAAAGATGCACCAACTGAGATGTCTCAGCTCTCTTCTAGAGGAAATTAAAAATTCTTTTGTCTCTTTTAATGATTTAGAACATCAAAGAATAAAACCTTTGTCCTGGACAATCTGCCTCCACTCAGCACAAGGTGCCCGGCTCTACGCAAGGCTCTGCTGGAGATACAAGGGCTGTCAGTTGAAATAGAGGCACACACGACACTGGGGTAGTTTTAAAATGAAAGTTGCCATACAAAGCCAAACTGAGATCATGTATCTCATGCATCACAGATTCAAGGCCAAAAATGGGACGGCAATTTCAAGCTTTCTTGCTGCCAGAGTAATCCTGCTCCCCCCGAAGCTACGGCTTAAACATCCCTACGACCCGCGTAAGGCCAAACTCATTCCAGCGAGTGTCTCTGGCACTTCTTTTCAGCCACCTAGTTTCCCAAAATTTATTCTTCCCATTTTATCAACATTAAACCACTTGATGCCTACTTGTGCCCTAAGGCAAGTTTCATGTTCATACCTTTAGAAATGCAATCCCCAGGCTGATACTTGCTTGGCAGAGGGCATCACATACCAGGGACTGTCAAATCCCCCCAGCCTGGTAACAGCAGATCCCCTCTGGCACTTTGGAGTCTCACAGGGCAGGTTTCCATCTCCCATGGGACTCCACCACAGTTTTTACTCTGCTCATTTGACTCCCATTGAAATCAAGAAGACGAATCATAAATAAATAACTTTTTTCTATATCTTTCCTCCACTATGACCTTCAGCAAGTTCCCTGCCTTTTTTCTGTTAAGAAAATATGTACCATAATAATGATAACAACGGCAGCCATCGCTTTAGTAGCCGATTGTGCTTATTAGAGGTATTAAAAGGCATCAGCCTCAGTAAGTCAAGTAGGCTATCGGCCACTGCATCAGAATTGGACCCAGAAAGAGGAAAATAGGTCTTGAGACACTCCAGCCATAAAATCTGCAGAGAGGAAGGGGTGTCCAAAGGATGAGCCACAGGACGGGTTTGTACGAGGATGCCCGTGGCTCTGGAGCTGAGACGCAGGGACCGGGAGCACGGGAGACGTCTCCACCCACATGGGATGCTCACTCCAAAATCCCCGTCTCAGATCAGAAACCCACCCAGTTTCCACGCAACACCAAACCGTCTTTTTATGAATCTTGAGTTTAAACACCTGTTTGTTTTCTTCATCACTAGATTCCCAAGTGATAACCTCTCTTTTCTTATAGCTCATTAACATACCATGAAAGCACTGCTCCTGAGCCCGGAGCGGGGCTGCCTGGAGAACAGCTCCGTGCAGCTGGAGCAGCCACGGCTCTCGCTCCCCAAATCCCACCGAATCGCTGCAGTCATGACCGTATCCTTACAGCTCCAGCGAGTAGCCGGGAGACAAGAGTTGCAGATTAATTTTCCGGCATTTCAAAGAATTGCGTTTATATTTTTAATTAGTTTAAGGCAGAGAAACCACAATGGAGCAGAAGAGAGAACAAAATCCCTCCCGAAATCCAGTTGCCAACAGCCTGTTCATTAAAAGTGCGTGCCGGTAAAGAGCTGCAAGACGAGGGCAGAGAGGGAGAGACTCACAAACACCCTCTCTGTAAGGCTGAGAATTGCAGATAGCTCCCGTTTAGCTGAAGCTATGAACGTGTGAAAGCTCAATACAACCTAAAAGAGATCGCCACAAAGATATGCTCGCTCTTCCAGCTCCAGTTTAATAGCTAAAAGACTTCTTTAATAACTGGGCCTTCAAACTTCCCTGTATCTCAGACTAAGAGTAGAAGATACAGCTATCCCCAAAGATTCAATCTTCTAAGCGCTGCACTTTCAAATCAGTTTTTAAAAAAAGGAAATGTTTTTCACTTCCATTTCTTAATATTATTTCCAAAGGCGGGGGGGGGCAATACACATACACCGACACTCAAAACGCGCACCCAGCAGTTACACACCGAGGAACGCAAGAGCCTGATTCTAAAAACCAAAGTGCTGAAGCTACCGTCACAGGCAAATTAACTCTACGCTGCCTGGTGCACAGACTGTGGCTTCTCAACATTTTTTTTCCCCCAGTGCTTTGAAAACACCTGCAGCGCTCAGCAAAGAAGCAAAGTGCAGCTGTGGCCCCTGCAGCTGGCAGCTGTGGCCGTACTTCTATTCCAGTAGCGCTCGCGTGCCCTGCTAAAGACAGATTTATCCGATTCCTGTCACAGGGAATCTGGATTGCGTCCTGGGATATCACTGTGACGTGAAGAATAAATAATAAGATACAGCCACCGCAGAAAATTGCATCCATGCTGTTTATTGGTTAGATAATGGACCCAAAGAGGCTTTTTTTGTACAAGTGACTTCGCATTGCGACTTGTTTGATTTTCATGGGCTGGTGGAGAAGTAAATATTTGATGTGGTGGTGAGAAGCTCATGTGAAATGCAGAGTAGGTTGCTATTGTAATCTTCTAAATCTTGTGGTAAAAATCATGTTTCTCATATGTAACTCATTAATTGTAGTAATTGGACTTAAAGACCCACTTTTCTGCACAAAAACAGATGTTCCCTCCTGGATATTGCTAATGAGAAGCCATAATGATGATTAGTAAGTTCGGTTTGCGCATCTTTTTGCCCTTTAGCTCACAAAAGCAACAGGCAAATCGTAATGCTCATAACTAAAATGAAACTGAGAAAATTTTCCTTATGCATAGCTGCATATTTCAAGTTCTTCAGCAAATGTTTTACAGCAGTGACTGTTTTCCAAGGCAATGCCTGTAATACGTAATTAGTACAATAGTTGAGCCCTCTTCCCCCAAAGGACGTTAAAAAAACCAAGCAGAAGACCTCTCGATGAGAATTCTGCATGCAGAAGGCTGACATGCTAAATAAACTAATTTATGCAAATGAGTAGCTAATTAAATTAATATCAGTTTGGTATCTAATGTTCTCCAACTCAGCGGGAGTCTCACAAGTAAAAAAGAAGAAACCTTGGAACTGGGACCGCAAGAGGCAGGAGATACCAATACCGATCAGGTGTAACTGAGCAGCCCCAGCATGGATTCACTGTTTAAAAGTTTCGTTTTCTCAGCAGGGTTATTAAACACTCCATCAGTTAGATGATACATGGCTACCAGGTGCAAATCCCAGCTCCCGCCCCCTCCCCGAGGCCCATACTGAACTCACTGCGGTATCACCCTTGGTTTCAGGATTTCAGGAGCATGCACACCAGTGCAATCCTGCGTCAAGTCCGAAAGCAGCAGTTTTCTCAATCTACACGCATTTGTGCATATCAGGCCATATGTTATCATGATGGACACCAAGTAAAACCAATATAGCATCCATCCTCTTGATAGCAATACTCTGGCGGAGCTTCTTGGCATTATTTTATTTTGAGATACGTCAAACGGGACATGAGATGATGTACTCAGCCAGGTGAGAACAACTCATTTCAGGGAGAGGGCTCAGGGTTTCTGCTGTTCACGTTGCAGGGTTTCCAAAGGCCAGTGCCCGGCAGCAGGGAGCACAGTGAGCTGGAAGCTCGGAAAGTGTCAAAAAATGCTATGTTAGCACTCAATGGATCTAGGGTCTGTATCAAACTTGAAGACCAAATATTCTTGTGTGGTTCATGTGTTACAGGCATTCTGGGTGATGATGCAAAACAGTGACATGGAAAAAAAGAGTTGAAGTGGAGAAGATGGAGATGAATACAAAAATTGAAAGGAGCTAGTTTATGGAGAGACGGCAAGAAATCATGCTCAATGGAGAATATCGGAGTAGAAGGTGGCTACCAGTGGAGTTCTTCAAGATCCGGATCTAGGACTGATTCTTAATATTTTGATACATACAATAGGTGCGTGACTATTACTAGCAAAAGCTTGGAAATACAGCTGGAGCAACACGAAGAGAACTGCACGGACCTTTCTGCGTATCTGCTGCTCAGCCAAACTTTTGGACTTTCACAGCAAGGAGGCGAGACCGCGTATCACGTCCCTTCAGCTGAATTTCACATCACTTCAGCTGTTTAAGAGTGAGGGATGAATCTCTGCTGGTTCTTTCATCTCCTTCGGTAATCTATGGAAAGAAGCACCTTCCAAAGTCTGCGGGGAGGTTGGGCAAATTGTCCCCTCTCTCTCCTTTGGCTGCACAGCAAGCTTCTGTGACCGGCACAGAGCAGACACCTATCCATCAGAAGTCTAAAATTCGCCAGGAATGAGTCACATCTCATCCTTAGAAGGAACAGGGAGTTTCGCCGTAAATTCTGCTGGGTCTAACAGAAGGAAACCAGGGAAGAGGAAAGCCTGGACGCTTCCGATCTCAAGCCTACAAGTGGGTATGTGCCTCAGAGACGTCAACTACAACCTTTGGACGTGTGAGGGAAGCAACGTTTGGCAGAAGCAAGGTAAATGGCAATGCCGTTTTACAAAACGTTGGGAAGATCCTACCTGGAAAGCTCTGTACAAGCCTGAGGACTTGCACGCAGTAAAACATGAACTGTACAAAGCGTCGAGAGGGGGTTACTGACTGCCAGCGACACAGAGGAAGAGTCTATACGATAACCTATATACGGAACAGAAAACGTGGTGGAATCAGCTTTGCCTGTGAATTCTGCGCTTCTCAGAAAGATTGCAGGAATTTGGTGTCACTGGGTGGTAATGCAAAACTCGAAGGCAATGAGAGTCCTTCCATTAACCTCAGTGAGATGCGGATCAAGTGCAATGCCAACGAGCTCTTCGCAGAGATCACTAACAGCTGGGCTTAGGAAGGACGTGTCTAGGCTAAAACATCAGATAGCGACCACAGTTATAGAAAGGACATCTAGCATTTTAAAACGGTTATCTTTCTAATATTCTGCTCTCGGTAAACACGTACAACCATCATCAAATACAATGTGTGACAGCAGAGAGCACACTGGAGAAACTCTGAAAAGAGGATTTTGCAGTAAGATGCATTGTGCTGTATATGGGCTTCTGGTTCTAGTTTTTAACCTGCAGACATTTTAGTTTATGGATTCCAGAGCTGTACAAAATGTTCTGTTCAATATTTGATTAACCTAAAGCCGATTTTTTTGTTGTTGGTTTAGGATTTTCAACAGAGCAAAAAATATTTTGGATCAGGCAAGATATTTGCAGGCATGTCTCATAAAACCAATTTGGAAATTTAAATAGAAATTTTCCAAACTGGGGATACAGATATAGTCTTATATTCCATAGCCCAACAGAGAGGGCACGCATCAAAGATGGGAAGTTGAAGATCTACAGTTTAAGATCACCTGGTCTGAGGAGGCAGCTGAAAATTGATCTATCTACTGGGGTGCAAAAAAGCCTTTGTCTTCATAAGAACTGAGGAGGATTCTTGGAGGATGAAGAGTACCAGGATGAATCCTCTATAATGAGACTATAAAAGTCAAAATAAGCTGCAGAAATCAGAAGGTAATGTCAGACTTGTAACTAAATGAGGATAATCTTTCTGGCCCTGCATCTCACACCTTTTCCACAATTTGTTCTCTCCAACAGGACAAAAGACAAACACTATCCATGTCATTAACTAGAGCTGCTTCTGGTAATGAAGATCTGCAGGCACCGAGGAATCTGCAAGGATGCTCCCACAGCGATATGTCACAGCTTGCAAAACTGAAAGCCACCAATCCGGAAAATTAAAATTCTTTAAGAATTTTGTCTGTCCCCAATGCTTCTGCCAGTAAGGAGACTGGCAGCCTGAACCTCAAGGGTGGGGAAGGAGGGCTGCACAGCAATGCAAAGCCAGATGTCTTCCCTATTAAGTAATCAAAGCTGCTGGGGTAAACTGCTTACCTTGCCGTAGGAAGAAGTAACTTTCTCATAAAAGTACAACAGAAAATCACAAAAGGATCAAATGCCACCGACTTGGTTATTTGATATTTCCACCAGTAAAACCAGAGTCAACTTGAAAGTTGAAACATAAAGATGAGAACAACATGTAGAAGCGAGCTTACTTGTAGCTCCATGGCAGGATGTTCCTGTTTAAGTAAGACGGTGCCTCTCAGGGGAACAGAATATGTAACTATATGAAAAATATTATTTGAAGACTCAGCTGGTTTACATTACAGGTGGGAAAAATATTTTTCATCGAGAAATTGAGTTTCTAAAAATGATTTTTGAGGTGATAATGAGCAGAGGCTTGGCTCATTCTGCAAGGGAAATTGTTCTAGAAAGAGGCAAGGCTTAAATTAGAAATATTTGATAGTAGGAGAAAAAAAGTAAAAAGAGAAATAAAACACAAAAGAGAAAGAGGTCATTTAATCAGTCTCCAGAATATGGTACCAAGGAAGTACTGGGACTGTCTATTGGGGAGGCTTTTGAAACAGCACTGATGAACTTCACACATTTTTACGTGCTATGGCTTCAGAACAGGTATAGAAACAGCGAGTTTGGAAAGGACACTTCAAGACAAAACCAACACAGACCGCTCAAATACGTGGAAACATGAGAGAGACTTGGTCCCTGTCTTCTCAGCTGCGCTTCATGTTTTTAATCTACTTGCTGGAAATACTACGTGGGATAAATAAGTGTTAGGGCAAAAGTGACTCGCTGCAACCGCTCCGTGATAACACAGGCAGTTCCAAATTAATATGGAGAAAATGTACACGCAGTGGAAAAAGTTTTATTTCTCTGCTTATGAAACACAGGATGACAGAATGGCCCATCATTAAATCTTTCTAAGGATTTACAGTATACTTATCCAGAAAAACATTTTTTTAGTGATTTGACTGCTGCCTTGTATTGAAATAGATCGTTTATATCAAAGGGGAATCGTTCATGTATCCAGCCAAGCACCTAAATCCACACTTCACTTTACACCTTCCAGTAGTCCCATGGATTTTAATGAGACAACTCAGATGTCTCAAGCTATCTGCATGCTAATTAAACTTTACTGGACTGGGGCCAGATTTCTCTAATAGACAGGACTGACCCTCTCATGACACTTCTGTGTCAATCCATCTCCCAGATGAATGGAGAAAGCTGGCTTTCATAAAAAGAAACGTGGAAGAAAAAAACATTTCAAAATTGAAGGGGGGGCAGGTAAAGGCTTATGAAATAAAAGAACAACTTTCCTTTGAATCTGGGAGTTACCAAAAGCTAGGATTTTAGAATAAAAGGTTCAAGAATGAATCATTGCCATATTTTCAGTGAATTTATAGACCTTGCTTACTGTAGATTATGATGAAGAGAAGTCCATAAACCTCACTTACACTCATCATTAAAATAAGAAAAAAACCCTACGACAGAAAGATTTTTATACCCTATTAACAAAAGAGTTCTTAGTTGCCTTTAAATTCAATGACTGAATTCAAATTAGAAGCAATAGGTTTTCATTTGTGTTTTATATTGGCACTGGGATTTTTTTATTGTGAATCGTAAACTTCCAAAAAAAAAAAAAAAAAAAAGAAGAACCCAGAATTTGGTTGTATAGCTAATTAATTAGAGCTAATTGATTGTTCAGAAAAAATGCACTCACAAATTAACTCCCCACTTTGCATGAGAGGGGATTAAACACGCTAAAAAATGGATAGCAATTAAATGCATAAATCTAGCACCAGAGAGTTCCAAGTTCATGTCTCCAAAATTCGCCTAATTTGCAGCCAAAAGTTTTATTCTTGGAATTTCCATCTCTAAACACTCCACCTGAGAGCCGATATTCAAGACACTTGTGTAACACTGATTTTCCCAATGCTCCTGTGAGGAGCAGTCTATTTTCAGCACGACTGAAAATTCTTTCTATATTCTTTCTATATTGACTCTTCCGAGGGTCACTGTAATTTCAGCATCTACTGAGGCCCCAAACCCTTGCTATTTGAGATTATTACGGCCCAGGATTCACTGCTTAATACCAATACACCCTTTTTTCCTCTTGATTTCATCCCTTATTTATTTGACCGTTAGCTCATGGTTTTAACACTGGCTTTGGAAACCTTCACTCTTATCTTGTTTTTCTGGTTCTTTTCTTACAATAGCTATAGAAAAAAAAAAGACAGCACAAAAAACACCTCACGGAGCTCATTTTCTTATCAGGCTTTCTTATCCCATTTGGTAATGAAAACAGTGTGTGGGTCAGCCTGGATATGGGAAGGATTTGTACTAATGTCCAGGCAATATCCAGCTGCTGCTTTTTACACAGGGATGTTTACTGCCACATTTCTTCAGCTCATTCTTCACTTTTACTTCCCAAGCCATCTGACATTGAAAATACAAGATTGTTTTCCAAAGCTGCAAAGAAATAAATCTTGAGCAGTTCATCTGCAGTGCAACCCTTCCCCTGCACCCCCAGCCCCCAGCCAGGTTGGGGCGTACCCCACAGCTTAGCAGGAGGAAGGAAAATCAAGCTCAATTTTGCTGTACAATAAAGTGGTTTTTAGCTCTGGGGTATCACTGAGTGATTCCAGGAAGACGAGAAGATGACAATTTGGATTTCCAACTACACTTTTTTGGTGGAGTAGCAATAGAGAAAATGCAGCAATTTACAGTCTCACAAAAGATGCAGGCAGCCTGGAAAGGCTAAAGTTTTACAACTGTGACACAATATGAAAACCACCACTTCACAGGCGGTATTTTCTACACTTGCTTCTGCAGAAGAAAAATTACCTCCTAATTCAGGTTCATTTAAAGTGCAGCTGATCATCAACACCTAAAAGGAATTTTCATTTGTGAGGGTAAAAAAAAAAAAAAAAAAATCTTTCCTGTCCATTTGTGGAATTTATGTCAGATCTATAATGCAATAAGCTCAACACTCCATCAAACATTTTCTATTTAACCTGAAAGGGGACTAAGTCAAATCACTTATATGCCTATGTGTATGATTTGCAAAGAGGAGCAAGTGCAGCCACAGTGCAGATGGGAAATACCATGGAGTGATTCTCATGCCTTCGGAGTAAGTATTAAGGACCTCAAGTGCTCAATCACAAAGCAGTGATGAAAAGGCGAGATCTCCTATAAAACATCAATAGGAAGGGCTTAATGTGAAGAGTTCAGATTTACTGGGCTCAAGTGAAAAAAAAAAAGAAGAAAAATGGCAGATTTTAGCTCAGGATTAGGCTGATGTCATGACCCAAAACCAGGAGCATGGCCTTTTAAATATTTATGCATACCCTTATAGCAAAATCCCCCACAACTGAATAATGATCTCTGTATGTCTTTTTTATGAACCATATGATAGAGTTTAACAGCTAATTATAATGCCACTACGGAGATATACTGAATGGATAAAATATTGGAGGAGATACCTCCTTTTAGCATCAGGTCAATCAAAGCCAAGAAAAAGCCCTGTGCTCATCTATTCTCTGGGCAGGATCCAAAAATTAATTTCGTTACTAATACTGTATGAGGGCAAGTGTTAGCCATCAGCTCCAGGACTATAACCTCAATATACAAATACATCTGGAGCTTCTGCACGCAGTTGGCTGTGGGAGAGGCGGTGGGGCTGGGTGAGGACCGGAGGACACCACTGCCTGGCATTTCTGTACAAGCTACTCTAGAAAAGGAGATACAAAGTTCATAGGGCTAGACGGAGGGGAGTCTGCAAACCAGCAGTGAAGGGATTTCAAGGGAAAAGTCCACTTAACTTCAGGTTCCTGCTTTTTAAACTCTCTGCTGGAAATCTCTGGATCAATCTCCACAGTTCTCTGTTGCTTTCTCCCCTTCTGAATTCTGCAGGATTGTTCCATTAGAGTTACGTATTGTCTGAAGGGATAAGACACCTGCCTGACGTGCACTTAAAAAATAGGATAGCAAAGCAGAGTAGTTTAATTGGTTTAAGTGATGATGAGTCCACTACTTACTGCCCTATTACCTTATTACAAAGGACATGTAAAAATGTCTTGAGTTTAAGAAAAATGTAATGGAAAATTAATTAATTCTATCTATTTGGTTAAGGAAAGTAACAGTTATTCCAACAAGGGAATTTGCTAAGAACCTTTTAAATCTGAGATGTCCGTAAGTGGGGTATAATTAGCAGACGTGGTCCATAAGGGAATTTGCTCAGCTGGCCTGCAGAGAGCTCGGCCACTTTTGCTCTGCCAGTGGGGACTAGGGAGGAGCGACTGTGCAGGGATGTGTCAGTCATCTTTTCTAGGTTTGTTCAAATAGAGAAATACATCAGAAGCTTCGTAAAGTCACAAATATCTTCAAAATTTCCCTTTCATGGGTATCTAACTATGGCTGAGACATCAGCCATGTATGTTCAGCCTGGAGAAGAGAAGACGCCAGGGAGACCTTATAGCAGCTTCCAGTACCTGAAGGGGGCCTACAAGAAAGCTGGAGAGGGACATTCTACAAGGGCATGTAGTGATAGGACAAGGGGTAACGGCTTTAAACTGAAAGAGCCGAGATTTAGATTAGATATAAGGAAGAAATTCTTCACTGTGAGAGTGGTGAGGCACTGGAACAGGTTGCCCAGAGGAGTTGTGGATGCCCCGTCCCTGGAAGTGTTCAAGGCCAGGTTGGATGGGGCTTTGAGCAATCTGGTCTAGTGGAAGGTGTCCCTGCCCACAGCAGGGGGGTTGGAACTAGATGGTCTTTAAGGTCCCTTCCAACCCAAACCATTCTATGATTCTGTGATCGTGCTCATGGCTAGTATTAAATACTCAGAATTGCTGGTGAAATGAAGCGCTCTTTCTTGACATCTCTTTTTCAATGCTTTCTCTCCCCACTCCCATTTTAAGTGAAAAGAAGAGAGATCTGGGTTCCAGAGGAGTGGGTACCAAAAGAGCAACCTAGTTTTGAGGGATCACGTGCAGGACCAGGATCAGTTCTGCACACCCCACTGCCCAGAGGCACAAATAGAAGTTAACAAAGGAACCCTTTCTACAAGAAATTGGTAGAGGAAACAACATCAGTCTGGCTAATGACTCTGAAGACAAGTACATTGAGAAAAGCAAGAGAAACCATACATAGAGAGAAATAAATAGCCCCCAACACCACAAAACAGCCTGAGGCAGATCAGAAATAAGTTATACACAATTCTAAAAAGTAAAAATTACAGTTTCAGTATAATAGTGAAAACAATGGTTTGAATGCCATATATAACCCAGCAACATGTTTTCATCTATGTGACAGAGTCCAGAAAAACAGATTTTTTTTATTGCTTCAGCATTTGCTTTATTTATTTCCATTGCTTTATGGCAGATTATTGCCATAAACTTTCAGTTCTTAATTTTGCCTAATAACAAAGTTCTACACATTGTTTGTAGGAAACATTGCATCTGCTTACGAGACATTACTTACTCAAAAAAAGGCAATTTTATTTTTCAGGATGACGGGATTCTTTATGAAGATAAATAACATGCCCTGACTTCCTCTCTCTTTACCACGCCTCCCAATTATAATGCTTAAAATGTAAACTCTGATTGACTTAGAGAACGAATAGTCCTTTGGAAGTAGCCAGGCTTACTCTCTAGAGTAAGACAAGTAGAATTGGATCCTCATAAAGTAAAATGCAGTACTAGATAAAGATGAATGGACTCTGTTATATATAAAAAATAATTCAGCAGCACTATTTGGCAAAAGCAGTTCTCCAGCAAATAAGGATTTATCTACTTCTGTCTGCTGTCAGAAACTGGATTACTTGCTGATGGATAGCAGGTGCTTCCAGTAAAAATGCAGAGATGTTTTGGTAGCTCGCTTGTTGCAGACATCGACCTAACATATGCTGTATGGCAAGAAAGCTATGCTCGGAAATAGAATAGAAAAGAGTAAAGCTGAAATCTCAAAGGCTGCCTGAGCCAAACTGGAGATTATCCAAGCTAAAGGAGTAGGGCAAACAGTTAAAATGAGATATCAGCATGCAACCCCTTTTTTTTTTTCCTTAATAGCTCTAGCAGTTAGGGTTACTAGCGCAAATATTGTTACTCAAATTACACCAATTCACATGAAGAACAATTCTAGCACTGGGCCTACTTTACGAACAAAGCAGATACCATATATATCAGACAAATATCCTCATTTGATCCGACAGTGAAGTTTTAAAACAGCTCTCTAGAAATGGTGCTGCTCTGGAAACACACCCAGAGACGAGCTGGAGAGGCACCGTTCCCTCTTGCTCTGCCATGTCCCAGGCTGCCATGCCCCCCACCCAGCAAGGACTGTTCCACTACAGCCATACGCAGCCATTTAATCTAACCCTGAAACCAGCCCACAGCTTCATTCAGCCTTGGGTTTTTTTCAATAGTAATTTTCTTTCTGTTCTTTAATAGCACGCTTGCTATTAAATTTTTAAGTAGGTTGCACACTGGAGTGGATTGCAATCAGTTTTTTTCCAGCATACATAAATAGTCCTTTCATTATCGAAAAGGCAAGCCTTGAAACAAGAGTCAAGCATTTGGTACTGGTTCAAGTTACTGTAGCATAACAGGAGACTGGAAACAAGACCAAGTGATTAATTTGGCATCGCATTTAATTCATTTTTATCACTTGTTAACTCTGATTTGAAGCTATTGCCTCGTCCTGAATCTTTATTCCAGATTGTCAGAATGAAATACTAGATTATTATCATAAAATTGTATATATCCACTTTCCATTCTGCTAGAACTTACAGATATTTCTTCGAGGTATGGGACAGTCCTGTGCCCTCTATTTTTTCCTGAATTAAAAGTCAGTGGTTCAGATGAGCGGTACCGGAAACTTTTCCCCCATCACTCTTACCTGTTTGAGACAGAAGTGGTGTGTAAGGGACTTTCGGTTCTATTGCACTCATGGGTGGAGGTAGCAAGGGGTTGGCAAAGCTGCGGAGAGGATGCGTAGGGCGGACGCAGGCGGTGGGGATGGTTCTGCTCGGGGCGTCCTCATTGTTGGAGTGCTCAGGCTGCGTCTGCGGTAGCAAGGACGGCTGCTGTGGTGCTGGTCCTTCATTTACAGCTGCAAGAGAACAGTCAAAAAAAAAAAAAAGAGAAAACAAAGAACTATTATTGATGTATTTTTTATGTCCCATTTCCTACTTTTATGGTCATTTTCAGCAGAAGGGACAGCATTAGCCTCCACCCTCCAAGAAGGTGCAGGAAATGTGTAACCAGCTCCATCAAAAGTTATTGGCAGACAAATTAAAAACCAGATGTTCTCAGAGCGGCCGTGTGCCGTTTGGAGCTCAATACATCTTCCTTTAAACAAAAAACAAAAAACAAGCACGATATTTTTATCTCCTTCTTTCTATCTTTCCTCTCTATGTGCTTTTAAATATTAAAAATCAATAAACACGTCAATACATCATGTGAAGATTGAAACAAGCTACAACTATGGAAACTCATTATATTCAGCATGACAGTACTGTTCTAGTCATAGTGGAGAAAAGCTAGAGACAAAGAAAGGACTTAATTAATTTCTACATAACCAATCACCAATATTGTTTTTCCCTGAGACAGCTGTAACATTTAGTGTGCCAAAGCAGTAGGTTGCTGTTTTATTAGCCTATATACAAAGTCAATTCTTCAGAGATTTAAATGTTGCATGTCAACCTTCTAATATAAAAGACAGCTTCCCTGTGTTCTGCAGCATTTCTTAAAAGAAGCTTTCAGTATCAACCTCTGTCATGGACTTTCCATGCCAGAAAATGGAAACAAATGTAGTATTAAGGAAAACAAAGGTTGAGACAAAGAGAAAAGCCCTTTATTTCCACAGCCCTCTAGAAACCCATGTGGTACCCAAACTATAAATTATGGTAGGATTATGATTACAGAGGAGTTCTTAGGAGGGGTATGGTCCACAGTGTTGTCTAACATCACCAGTACTTTGAATGCAGAAAAAGGTCCTCTCAAAACTTATTAGATGCAAAATCTTCTAATCCTGTAGTCTAAAATTAGAGTATCTCCTGTGGAGTGTGTGCAGTGAAGAAGATGCTGCGTAGGAACAGGGATAGAAGACAGCAAGAGGCGGGATGCACACTCACACATCCCGATGGCATCACCCAGATTTATGGCGCTGCTCTTTACCTAAGACTGACTCTTGGTCATGAAGAGAAACTCACTGCTGCTGTTTACACCAGGAAAACATACTGTACCACATTCCTCAGACTTAGAGAAGTTTAAGAAAATAAACAAAGACAGAAAAAAGAATTCCAGAAAAACCCAGATTATTTTGTTCTTTTAAGGGAACTGTAATTGGAATAAATAACCATCTTCAAAGTTTTGAAAACTTCAAAATCTTTAAAATCTCTTCCTGACCACTATGCCTACTATGACAAGCCGAGTAGTTAAGAATTAATTACAAGGAGGACTGATAAGCGCAAGTCTGCTGTGGTGCTTTATGGATGGCAGCAAGATATTCTTTTCCCCACACCACAGGAAAGAGCCTGCCACTTCTACTTCTATCTTCTTCCTACTGCAGGACGAGAATAAGGGAATTGGATCGAAAACACCATCTCATATCTTCTTTTCCAAATCCTGCATCCCGGGTGCCACTGAGGCTTCCCCAGAGCTCGGGTCCGTGGCCTCTCCCAGCCCCTGCCCCACTGCCCCAAGGAGCAGCACTGGAGAAAGTTCTCCCCTTGGTGAGAGTGCCTGCAAAGCCTGACATTATTTGCAAGCAGAACCGTGAAAGGAAGCAAACTGGTTAGCGAAAAGCCTGATCACAACAGGAACTTATTTCATTTGAGCGTGTTGGTGTAGCCCAGTGTCTCCACAGCACGTATGCCAGCCAGGATGGCTCACAGCACAACAGTTAATCATGCAGCTCGTGGCAGGAAACAGAAATCTAGGAAAAGCTCAACCTTTTACTGAAGAAAACAACCTTCCTGACACACAGATATCAGAATTAGTTATTATACTGGGACCCAAAATGCTCCAGAGGATCGGGTTTCTTTCAAAGCCTGCTGCAACAACCAGAACTCGTTGTGCAAATAACATGCAATTACACAGCCAAGTCAAATCTCAAGGCATTTTATAATAATTAATGTCAAAGTATATAAGTAATTACAGCCTACTAAGTGGCAAAACAATTTTGAAAAATGGAAGTGAGGATTTCTCCTCATCTCCACAGCCCCATTGCTTGTTCCTATGGCAATATCGCAGACATCGCTGGCGATATTGAACACCACGGATAGGAACCCAACTACAGGACCAGACCAAGGTCAAAATCATCTACGGTTTGTAAAAGTTTCCTTGACTGTGTCTCATTTCCCTTGTTTTCACCTTCAAGGCTCTTTGCATTATCATGCCCTTACCCTAGCTCTGCTTTTCCTGCTTTTCCATTTCCTTCCTTGCCCAGCAGACCCCTCTCTGTTTTCTTCTCCGGGGACTAACATTCTCCTTAAGGAGGCCAGAGATACTGAGGTTATTTGTAACAGGGTAGAGCAGAATGATCGTTTAGCTCATCCCACCCTTACTCACTGCTCACACATTCAAGAAGGTGTCTCAGCCTGCTGCTCTAGGCAGGGGCATTGGGCTCTTCTCCCCCTTTTCCCTGTCCCAGTCAAGGAAGATGCAAACCAGTATGTGAGCCTCATAAAGGTATACATCTGAGGTTACAATGCTTTCTGGAGCAAATCCTTGGCGAGGCCTTTGTTTAAAGTAAACAGAAAGCCTTTTGTCTATGTTCTTAGCCTCAAAATGTCTTTCAACACGTTTGTCAAAGTCTGAACTTCCTATGGAGCCCAACACTTTTCATTGTGTCCTTAAGCACAGTTCTTTTGGGATGCTCCTGACCTGCTTGGAGAAACAAGTAAACCAGACACTGCTACTCGCCATCAAATACCTTCTTGGTATTTTCTGCAGTGGTGCTCTCAGATAACAAAGCTTTATCAGCTTTATCAGCTAGCATCAGCACAACAGCCTCTGCATTAAAAGCCTTTGTATTAAATTATTGGTTTAGCGTATGGATATGTTTTATCTTATGGGTTTAGTTGTAAAATCTGGAGACCTACATAACCGTTATTACATAAAAGGTATCAGGTTATCCTCCAGCTATTACTGACGAGAAAGGTGTGATGACTTTATTAAAATTAGAAGCTAGAGTTGAGATTTAAATATGAAGGTAAGTGGTCTAATGAAGGTGCTTCATGCTTGAGAAGACTTTGTTCTAAAATAAGATGTGCATGCTTGCAAACATAATGAGAACCATCAATTTGCAATTCACTCAGGTGCCTGCAGGAAGAGAGGATGGATTGTTTATTTGAAGGATGGATGAAGATGAGCACATCGCTACTGCTGCCTACATCGCCTACATCAATCCCCCGCCTAGCAGCCAGACATTTGCCTTCATACACCTCAACAGAAGTGCCCAAGAATTCTGATTATTTCTACTAATCCAATTATTACCTCATTTTTTTACAGAAAGTAGACTCCCAATTGACCTTTAAGATGAAGCAGATAATACCATGCTGCATTCCAGTTGTGATCTTTTGCTCTTGAATTTAGTAAAATACTTTGACAGAGTAAAGAAAATATTATGCTACACATGAAGATCTGTTCTAAAGCCCAGTAAAACCAATTAGGGTCTCTCATTGCTTTGGGGAAGCCTTGGATAAAGCCCTACTTGCATTCATTTCACATGTGAGGAACACTGAGAATGAGCTTGCTTTGAACTTCAGTAGCCATGGACACTGCTCCCCAAACCGAAGTACAAGTATCCGATACAAAGTCTTTTGATCTTCCCTTTGCTTCTGCGTAATTGTTGGTTGGTACAATGCTGTTAAGCAGTTTAATGAATTTAGGTCTCTGAACGTATTTTTAGATTGTATATCTTCTATTAAGAAGTAACACTGGAAATATTCCCACTTGGATTTGCAGCTATTGGCTCAGCCACGGTTTGAGGTAATGAAAAATCAATACGGATTGAACACAAAAGGTAGTAACAATTCAAAGTACGTGATGGTAGATGGGGACTTAAAATGCCTGAACTTTATTCCATATCTGCTAATGACTTTCTGTGTATTTTTAACTTACACAGGTTATAAACATCATGTGATCAAGACTATATACCTGTATAATGCTGACAAACCAGGGCCTCATTCCTGTTGGGATCTCTGGATTGCAGCACAAGCAGTAATATTTTTTTAGCATGTTTATTGTCAGGTTACTACTCTCGTGAAATTTTCGGTATATCCCAAAGAATACTTTTGAGAAATACTTCTAAAAAATTGCTAATCTAAATCTGAATCATGGGAACACGGTAGAAGCACTTTTAAATCATATGTGGTTAAATCCAAAGAATTACATATCGAAAAAAATAAATTGCTTTGCTGATGATTGTTTGTAGAGGAAAACAAAGAAAGCAAGGCACTAAACAGGACCTTACCCACAACTCCATTACAGCACTCATCCCGCTTCCATGAGATGTGGCATCCCCTGCTGAAACCAAACTGGACCATTGAATAAAAATGACCATTTCCACTAAGTCCAGAATGCAGCTACTATGGCAGAAGGGATTTAAGCTTCCCAGCTGGATGGGCTCACTGCAGAGCTGACTGTTCACAGCCAGAAAGCCAGCTCCAAGACGAAACGTTTGGAAATATTTGCTTTAGTGCATCTCACTTTAACAGATTAATGAAGGTAAAGTTATCTCCATTCTTTAATATTTTTCTATGGCTATCTCAAGCTATTAATACAATTGTTGTTTTATTGTTCTGGTTTACACAATTTTCAATCTTTCTTTTTAATACTGGAAAATAATATAGCTTTATTTAAAAAAAAAAAATGTATTTTCTGAACATCTCCAAGTTTTCATCATGTGGATTATTAGGACAATACACCAATGAATGGCTCCCTCTAAAAATGGTGCTTTTGGACCAGTTGTAGTCTCTAGGGTCAGCCTGAAGAAAAGTACTCTGCCTCCTGTAAAGGTGTGGTCGGGATGGGACCAGAACACAGTCTGTTTCTACTGACCAGTATGTGGATGGGGCACGATGGGGATGGGGCACCCCAGTACCTCCCAAGGGGGATATAGTTTCCTCCTGCCCTCTTCTTTCGCATGATGGCTCAGCATCTCCAATAGCTGTGGCAGAGGAAAAAACCAGAACATCTTCTTCCCTCTGAAACACATGGCAAACTAGGCATGTCACCATCTTCTCCTACCTGTCTTGATAAAATTGTAAGCAGCGGGTGCGACAGAGCTCTGGAGGAGCCTGGAGGAGAAGGCAAACCCTGGGAAGGATTGCTGGCCAGACAACAGTCACTTTATTATGGCTCAGAGATGTTTTCTGTCTGGAAAAAACTGACATTTAGCAATTGTATTTTATGGCTGGTAGTGTCACCAGCAGTAATCAAACAGGCAAGGCAGCTTATTATTCGAGCTCTGGCTGGGGCCTGACTCTCCTTTCCATTTTCTTTCGTTTCCCCTTCAGTAGAACATTTGTCCTAAAGACAAGTTGCAGCACTCGAATCTTTGGGTCAATGAAAAAGGCCTTCAGAAAGAGAGGAAGGTGTTCGAGCATTGTCTGTGCGGCGGGATGCAGAGCAGCAGCCTTGCTAATGGCATGGCATATGATTTATTCAGGGATTGCTACATCTTGATCAATAGGGTGCTCGGTCATGCCGCACCGCAGGTAGGCTCTGTCTCAGAGGAATTATTGCTGGGTGTTTCTTTTTCGGACACAGCTGCAATTGGTCAAGCGTCAAGAGAATTTTTCACTGAGGGGTAAAACACACGAAAAAGCTTTATGTATTGTCTCTATAGCCTCTTTTGCTCTCAACCGCATGATCATCTTAAGAAAACAGCCAAAAAATAAACAAACTCAAAGTGTTAAGAGTAATTTTGTTGATCTATCCCCATCCTCTGCTGCAGCGAGGCGATCAGTGAGGCAGCGGGAGGTGAGCCACAAACGAAGCAGCTGCTTTTCCGTCGGATGCGCTGGAGATTGCCCGCTCCTCCAGACGGGCTGACGTCGCCAGCGCTGGCATTCGGCAGCAACTGCACCGGCGCTGAGAAAAGCTTCGGGCATCGTATCAGAAATATACTTTTATATCCCTTCATCCCTCCTCGGACTGCAAAGTAATGAACACTGCCATTATATAAACCTAGTGAACCGCTTGGCTGGTTGTGACAGTGTCAAGTGTCACTAGAAAACAAACACTACTTCCACGTCCTTGTCTGTGCCTTCGCTTCATTGCCGTGGTGGGGAAAATGTAAGGCACAGCGAAGGAAGAGAATATTTCATCTGGAGGTATTTTGTATGATCTGGGAGCTCTGGAAGTCAACAGCCTTTGCTAGAGAGCACAACTGCAATGGCTGTAACAGGTTGTCACTGTACATTGTAACGGCTTAGATAATTTTCGAAATACCACAGAGTATTTCTTCATTACCCAGACCTCAATAATCTGAAACTAGCCGTTATCCAAACAAGGCTATGTCCACTGCTTTTGAATTATTTAATGGGAAATTGCCTAAATTACCTGAAATCTTCACTGCTTGAGCTTTTTCAAGGCCCATCAGGTCTTCTGAATAATTAAAGCTGTTTTGTATTCAGGCTTCTTGCAGAAAACTTTTGTGTATTAGCAATCGTCTGCTCAACTCTCAAGCACGCTGCACTTGAAAGACTTGGGCAAACCCATACCCTTCTATACAGACCTTCCCGCAGGAACAGCCATTGGACCCAACAGGATTTCAAAGACATTCCTCTTGGAAAATCTCATCTCCAGACTACTGGAGACTACATGTGACTACTCCAGACTACATGTGTCAATCTGGCGGCTGCACCAGGCAGAAGCTGGATGCCCCAGGGATGTGTGATTTTGGGGGTTGTGTCTAACCGATCCCTCAGCGATCGCGTCCCAGCCAGCCCTCCGTATGGTATTTGCCAGCTGAGCTGCCCGCATCCCTCAGGCTTCAGCAGAACTAGGGAAACCTCCCTCACTTTCACAGCTGGACTTTGGATCTGAGGACTGAAGATGCTCAGGTCCTTTACGAGCAAGCCGAGATGATGACGGCTGAGCAAACAATTCAGTCTTCAAATTTTTCTTCTTCCGTCTCCATGATCAGGCACAGGGTAGTTAATGTTTTTTTTTTTTCCCCAACATCTAACGTATGCCAAGCAAGAAACTGAATCTACTTTGTTTCTGCACATTGCATTTGTGGCAGATTTGGTATTAATTTAAGCAGCAGATCAAAACCTGATTACGCCAGCGAGGCCCTCCAGAGGAAATTGCCATCTAGCTTTGAAAGGACCCCAGCAACCACACTAAAGAGAGGGGAATGGCATTAGGATGATGACTAGGACACCTGGACCCACCTTTTACCTACAATCCCACCACTGGATTTCAATCACCGGTCCCCAAGGACCTGTCTGAACTGACTGAAAGCAACAATCAAATAGGAAATATCAGTCATTTCAAGATGAGTTCCCTGTGGACCAGCAGCACAGACTCTCTGTGATGTGAAAAAAATACGTGTAACAGATTGACATTAATCTGTCAATAATTCAGACTTGATATGCAGTAGAGTTAAGGGAGAATTATAAAAAAAGATGAGCCCTCCAACTATAATTAATATGCCAGAGCACGCTCGTTAGGCTTGAACAAAGAACAGATGGCTGCCGGTGGGGAAGAGGCTTACAAGTAAGTTGTGAAGGTGAGGCTGGGGGCTCGCGCTGCGCGCACGCTTTCCCCAGATCACGATAAGGTGAAGAATAGGTATGGGAGCAGACAAACCACAAATCTATTACTGCAGAGGAGCAAATACGAATGTAGAGCTCACTCTAGAGAAGGAGACGAGTGATGTGAGACAGGATAACAGTATTCACATGTATAAAGGATCTGCAAAAGGAAGAAAAGAAACTGTTCTCTACGCCCGCTACAACCGAATCAAGAAACAATTGGCTTAAATTTTAGCAAGTTAGATATTAAAGAAAATGCTTCTAGCAGTGAGGGCAGCTAAGCCTGGGAAGACACTGTGTGGAGAGGTCATGTAAGTGCTATCAGGGATGATTTTAATGAGTGACGACACTAGATTCTGCCTTGGGATGAAGAAGAGCTCTTGAAACCCACGTTTTTCTGGGAGTATCCTTATGAATAAAACAAAGGAAATTAAAGTGGAGTGAAATGACTGACAGACTTGCAGAAAAGACAGGATTGGATTAGAAATGCAATGACTTTTAACTTTTAAGGTGTTCAGTATAGATTGGAAATTGCAACTGGAGCTGCTGCTGGAGAAGAGGCAGCCCGCAGCCAGCTGGTGTTACCAGACCAGGCTTCTCCTGGCTCCCGAGAAGCAGGGCAGCATGAGTTGCGTTGGCTAGAGCTTCTATGTCCCAATGATAGAAAGCAACCTATTTCCAAGCATTTTAATAGCAAAAAGCACTGTACTGACTTCTTCCTGCTCCAAAGGTCCTGTCCACAGAGAGGGTCGGGAATGGCACCGGCCGAAGGGTGAACTGCGGGTGCGGGTATCCGCAGGTCGGGGACGGCAGGATCCCGGGGTACTGGGCACTTTCTAGCGTTGGCACCGGAATGGCACTGACCACAGCTAAAAGGAAAGAAGGAGAGAGAGATTAAATGACTGCTTTTGGAAAATTAAAAAAAAAAAGCCCTTGGAGGGTCAGTAGGGAACCAGAAGCAACCACGTTTCCAAAGCAAAGTACCCGAATGCTCGGTGTAAAGGATGCCTCTGCCCACAGAAGCCACCTCTGTATACAGAAATACGCCTCTCTGGTGTACACTGGATAATTGCAGGTGCAGTCTGCAATTACTTATCTGTAAAATTAAATAGCTTTTTGTCTGTGTTCCAGTTATTCAGCCACATTTTGGGGGGTGCTTTATATCCCTTGACAAATAAGTGAGAAGGAATGGATTAGGCAATTTAAGGGCTTATTTCAGTTGTCTAAGCACAGGTCCCTGGTGCCATTTCTGATGCCTTAGGAGACCCTGATGTCCTCAGCTGCTGCTCTGGAGGAGTGCGGGCTCCTGCGACTCTTCCACCATGTCTGCCAGCTTCACACCAATGTCCCTGACACCCTCGGATGTCCCCAGTGGCACAGGACCCCCATGTTCACCCATCAGCCGAGGCTGTCTGGGCATCATTCCCCACTCAGGAATGTCCAAGCCTGCAAGGAACAGGGGTGAGATGTGCCAGCAAACCCGTAGCTGAAAGTCTGAAGTTGAAGTTGAGTTCTTGAGTGGAATTTAAGTGACACTTTGATTTGAAAACTAGGATCACAGTGTGCTAAATTCAGGCTTTCCTGTGAGTTATCTCCTTTATTTTTAACAGTCAATGCTTGAAGAGGGGGTGATAATAATGCTATACAAAGCATAAATTTCTTTGTAGCTTTTAGGAAAAACTTGGAAATTCTCACTGAAGTCTTGCCCAGCTAAACAATAAGCAGAGATTTTTGGCTCATTGATGATAAGGTTTGGCTTATCTAGCACCTTTCACACATGAATTATAAACAATGCTGTAAACTTTAAGATAGTCATTACAATTGCTCTAGCTCCTACTACATCCATTACACAGAGTGGCGAACTGGGCTACCTGCCCAAGGTCACACAAGAAGCTATGACGGTGCCAAGGCTTTATGGGGGTATTTTTAAGCACACGGCTTTCAGCAAGACAACGCTGCATTTCCAGAGGTAACAGACAAGTGCGGAGATGAAGAAAACTCAGGAAGAAATGCTAACCGGGGTGATTGGATCTTCAGATTTGTCTGGGTCCAATTCACCCACTCTTAGAAGAGAATTTCTACTATTCAGACATTTCATTTTGTCTGTATAAGACATTTTTATTGACAATATTTATAACATTGCTGCTACAGTGAAAAATACCACTCTTTATTGAATCCTATTAAAAAACAACTTGTTTTTCAAAGTCCATTCCTTCATTTCTTTTTAGGGTGTAGACACCCAGCACTTTCATTTTTAAAATAAGAAAAGATTACTATTCATTGCAGTAGTCTATTGTAGAGCAGCTGGAGAAAAAGTAACATCAAACATTTTCAATAAATCTTTGCAATTTCAAGCAGATATGACAACAAATCTGTTCTGTCATAGCCTGTCAGCAATTGAATTTGCACTTAATATCGATACACTAAGACACCGAAAACAGAAATTCCCTGACCAAATCATGGAGCTCCCTGAACACTGGTCTACATTTAAAATGTTCTGTATCATGTAAAAAAAGCAGCACCCAAGAACAGCTTACAGAAATGACAAAGTAGGACATTTTGAATTGTATTCAAGCACCCCAGAGGCTGCCAAAGCAACTGAGTCGACATGTTCATATTTCTCTGAAAAAAAGAATTGTTGTGATTTTCTGCCTTTTTAGGGAGGGGGATAAACAGAAAAATACCTCCCTCAAAACAGCAGAAATCTCTCTCCAAACTGATTTATGCTGTGAGCATTTTATTTTCCTCTTCAATAAGTAAAGATTACAAACAGCAAACAGGAGCATTACAGGTACAATACTTGAATGTGATACCTTGCAAAGACTCTCAATTATTTTTCTCTGTAAACACTCCTCTCCATACAACAGCCTTGGTATTTGTGACTGCCTGTATTTCAGTAGCATTAGAGCCATCAAAGATATCACTAAAACCTTATCAAATTTGTCTTGTTTATGCTTCTTCCACTTCAATAAGTAAAGGTGCATTATGGAGTATATTTGCTCTCAAAGACTGCAAATACTGATTATTGAGATGAGCGTGAATACTTCCAGATTTGGTATTTAACAATTAACAGTATGTGGTTTTTGCTTCAGAATTACAATGTTGCTTCTTCAATCTATTTAATTGCTCACCACTGACAATTTCTTTCAGTATCAGGCAAACGGAGCGAAATTAATTAAAGCATCTAATCTGACAAAGCCTCAATTCTGTTTTCTGGGGAAAGACACATATTAAGCATAACTCAGCCTGCACAAACACACAAATAAGACTTCTATAAATCTGAGTTTAATTATTTGCAAACAATCATAATATGTGGTCACTGTAGATTAGATTTATACAGTTGAAAATACAAATAAACAGAAAAAAGGACATCATTTGTCAAAATGCATCATTTGACTGAAAAAACTAAGTATGTTTGAGGGCGCTTTTACCTATAAGCTGTAGAACAACGTTGACTTGACTTGTACTTAACTAACACTGCTATTGACCCATTGTAATTACAATTGATTTGGTTCTGATTTTGCTTACACCACTCCAAGTCTACCCGTTTTCTTGGACTGCTGCCCTCCTTCAACCCAGGCCAACCCAGGAGGAATCCCACTGAAAAAAGGGCAAATTGCCTGATTGTGAGTTCAGTGCGGTTACAAGATGGGAGTATTTCCCAGGACACGGCCAGGTGGTGTAAGAGCTTTCTCCGCCTCAACCCAGAGGTCTTTCTTCCAGATCACAAAGAGGGTGGAGGCTGAAATGTGACGATACATCCAGCCCAAGGCGTGAAGAACTGGAATTCAATCTCTCCCTGGGCACTTGTGGTTTATCCTGGTAAGGGCTGGGTACTGAGGCTGAGTAGCGTGACCCGAATCGCACCCAGGATGAACACACATTAAGGGAACCAATACTAGCTCTTACTACGTAGTTCACTGAACAAAGCCAGGGTAGGTTATTCCCTCTCCTCTCCTTCATTCAGTTCCTTCTGGTTTTTTTTTAATATATCATTTGTGATGTGCCCTTCCACAAACCTACAAATAGGCACTTACATTCAACCATCAGAGCTAGAAAGAAATTTTGTGATGAAATGGATTTCTGTCAGTGTATTTTCATTTTTCTTCACTCAGACTGTTTACACAGATGTACCAATTCCTATAGATTTTTGATCGGATCTATTTTGTGAGGTCAAAGGTAGAACTTCTAGGTAAAAGCTGAGAGCTACCAAGAGACTGAACACAGGGCTGCTCAGAGGAAAGGTGGAGACCCAAAGCCTCATCCTCCACCGGGAACTCATCAGTGCCTAACCCTCTCCCTGGTGCCTGCGGGCTCTCCCTTAGCCCTTTCCTTTGCTCAGATGTGGAACAAGGTCACTTCAGAAATTTTAGTAAGTTCTGCAGGATGGGAGAACCTATCTAATGCTCTCCAGCCTTCCTGTCTTTCTTGTGTACTTCGCTGCTTTGAAAAAAGGTTCACTTCATCTACGAAATTTGTTCAATGATAAACACTCTGTGGTCACTAAAATTTAACACCTATTAAAAATATCTTTTCTCCTCATTTATTTGGCTTTATAAGAGAGCTGCTCCGTATTAAAAAAGCATATAGTGGCGTGGCCAACTACTATAAACAAAAGAAAATATAGCAGAAACTGCAATAATGTCCACTGATTATAATTATCGATAGTAATAATAATAATATCACAATTTACATCTGTGTATTGCAAAGCCTTCTGCTCTAGCAGCTTGAACTCTTACTTTTTAAAGTTTTATAGCAGGGAGACAGAGGGATTTATCCATCACTATCCACCTGGTAAAAACAGAAACGCTGACTCTTCAGGCTTAGCCTGGGCTGAGTCTAGCAGAAGTATGATTTCTGAATTCTCTCCATAGTTTTTCCACTGATGCGTTGTGAAACCCTGGCAAGCTTCCAGGCCTTTTATGGTTTTTTTTTTAGATGAAGAAAACATTGCTAATGCTATTTAACTTTATGAGGCATAACTAGATCATATTTGAAAGATCGTACGAGATCTTCAGATGGGTGAGCACGGCTAGCAGGGTGCAGAGCGGGGCTGGGGGAAGGTCCTGGTACTCACGAGGGTTGTTTGGTTGTGAATCCATGGGGATCATGAGCTTGGCACGGGTGGCTCTGCGGGCAGCAAGCGAGCGCTCCAACGTGGACATGCTGCTTCCAACATCTTCTGTCTCGGGACCTAGAGAAAAACAACACAACAGCTCAGTTGAAAATGCTGTAAATGAATGTTTCTCTTCACCCTATACCTAGCAGAAAGATCAATAGGTTTTTTTAGAATTCAGTTCTTTTAACTGACCATTAAATATCATCGCCTGCAAAGAGCTGCACAGACTATTTTGGCTGCCTTTTCTGAATAAAATTATTGTTTGCATTTTTCAGTAAGAGAATCAAGATATCATGTCCCCTTTTTCTTTGTCTCTTAAATTAGCTTGA
This sequence comes from Fulmarus glacialis, assembly GCF_000690835.1. Taxonomy (NCBI): domain Eukaryota; kingdom Metazoa; phylum Chordata; class Aves; order Procellariiformes; family Procellariidae; genus Fulmarus; species Fulmarus glacialis. The sequence continues at coordinate 53,542 of NW_009185930.1, forward strand.
AAATCCCATTCACTTCACAAAAATATGACATCTTTCTTGTAACTTCCTTGTAATAAAGTTATTTTAAAATTCAAGTATCAAGACCAGAAAAAGGCTGCATAAATGCAGGTACCTACAAAGCCTAGCAGCCAAGAATTGGTCTTTGAAATACATCTGAAGGATGAAGGTTTCCTTCCTTGTGAGATGCCACAAAGTCCTATGTCCTGATTGTCCAGTAATTCATGGCAGCTCTTCCAGCCTGTGCATCTTGTTTTTTCTACAGAAACCATGGCAAGTTAAAGATGTGCCTGGATCTTCCCATTATTTGGTCCTGGATCACAACTAGCACATCTAAATCAGAGCTGAGATACGCTGCCTGATGTCCAATCCAATTCAAAACTGTCCCAGCAGCTACATAAATTAGATATTCTGTTTAGGTATTGAAATATGGATGCTCTAATTTAGTCACATTTAGTATAGGATACTTGAAGTATTCAAAAATTCTAGAGAATACGCTTGTCAGAAAGAAAGTGTGCTTGGAACTGGGTGTTTGGTGGAGTAATTTGCAAAAGCTGTATTTCTCACTTCATACCTTGTCTCACATGAACCTTATATTTATGTTACTTTTGCTATTTTAATAAGCCATGGCTGAAGTCAGTTTAATACTGTCATACAGTTAAGCTTAATACCCACTCAGAATATTCATCTCTGATGTACCCATGCAAACACATATTCCTTAAAAAAGAAAAAAAAGATTTGCATGAAAAGACTATTTTTTTTCCCAAACTGCTCTTCTCTGAATTGCGGGACTGAAATGCCAAGTTTTCCATCGATGGCCACTCAAAGACATAATGGCTAGCGAAAAGCCAGGGACAGTATTACTGAACTGTGTATTACAGAATGGGAAGAAACATAAAGGCATTTATTCACTGTCCAAGGCGTTTACACATAAAATATCTAGCCCAGCCTTTGTCATTAACTTGCTCATATGCTGTGATGGCTTCCTACCAGGCACTCGATTGCAAGCCTACTGCAATCAATGAAGCTCTCACACTGATCTTTCTGGGCCCTGGGTCAGCTCTCCTGATCGCCAGCAGTATCTGTTTAGGCAAAGGGAATCTTCTGGTTATGTTTTCCCAATGTCTAATATAACGAGGACCTTGGCATTAAAACCAACAGAAATCATTGTCACAATTATCTTCTAAATAGTAAACTATCAGCCCAAAACACAATGTCAGAAAAAGAAGATTAGATCTGTTTAGAAATGTGAAAACCGTTCCTTTTTAACTTTTCTTTCCTTGCAAGAACAGGAGCTACGGAAAAGGGATAAAAACATCAGAGGCATCTGAAAAAGTCACCTTCATTATTTACAGCCCCAACCGATATTCTGGAATTACCTCACTCCGTCACCCACGAGCAGAGTGTTCATGATGAACTCAAGACAAATATGTTTATGTTTTCAACTTCCGTGCTGTGTTTCGCCCTCCGTCCCGCTCCGTACACACCACCTGCCTCTCCCAAGGCTTTCTATTATTACGGTGGAAAAAATGTTACCAGCTAAAGTGAAACCTGTGGTGTGCTGTCTGCGCTAAGGTTAAAAAAAGCAGAAGGAAACTTCACTGAAACCACGTTTTTCTTACAGAATTTCTTTCTTCATATCTGCAAGTTTTCTCAGTCTCCCTGGCCCAAATTCTGCTCCCGGTGACGCTGCTGACCTTCTCCCGGACCATGTTCTCCCTTTGCTTCACTTTTCATTTCTTTTTTCCCCCACTTACTTCTCCATGCCCGCTTTTTCCTCTCTGTTTTTCTTAGCACAGTATGCAAATTTAACAACATTTGACTTCCAGTTGAATTCCTGAACTTAAAAAATCAGAATGGTGTAAAAATAAAAAACGATGGGTTTTCCCCTAGTCTGAAACCACTGCAAAAATCATCTAGGACCATCTCTCCCGGCACCCACAGCAGAGCTGTCAATTCTTCCAATCTCCTCCCGGCTCTTGCCAGGTTTAGCGGTCTGTTAGAGACTCCCCGTGCCGGGCTAAGTCACTAACCAGCAATATCAAATGAAAGAAAATTTATATGCTGGTGGTGGAGGAAAAAAAATTGGAGTACATGGAAGAGGGTTGGACTACATGACCTTTAAGGTCCCTTCCAAGCCAAACCATTCTATGATTCTGATTCCAATTTCCCCGTATCTACAGAAAACCAGCCAATCTCTGTCTCTCCGGCCCTCGGAGCCCCTCACCGGGCTGCGGGGTGCTCTTGCTGCCCAGCTGCGTTTCCGACTGGCTGTGGCTGACGGGGGTGATGTCCTGGCAGCTCTGCATCGGGGAGTCCCTTCCTGCGGGGTCCGAGCCCGTCGGCTTCTCGATGTTCTTCATTTCCATCTCCTCGTGGTGTATCCACAGATCCGGGGGTCTCAGGTCCTTCTGGCTGCCCTTCCTTTTACCAGCGCTGTGGGTTGCACGTTTTCTGCAGCAAAGAAAGATCAAAACCGGCACGTGAGAACATTTTTCCCCTTTATAAGGCCAAAAGAGTGATGTCTCCTCATTGGTGTCTCTCTAAGGAGCCCCTCTGGTTGTGTCCTTCAAAGGACAGCAGTTATCTTGGTGTGCTCCTATGCTTCCCGGGGTTTGCTCCAGGGGATGGCCTGGGGCTCAGCAGGGTGGGTCATTTTTTGCAGCCCTTGATGTAGAAATTGGGGAAGACCACTCTTCTGGGAACAGAAGGGAAGTGGCCAGTTTCATCTCGGGACGAGCAGCACTTGTGGCGTGCCTGCACCTAAGAACAGCGACTGAAAACCGCTGAGCTCACTTCTACCAAGTTATGTGCATCTTATACCTCCTGTAACTGCGTGCAGCGTAAGTTATAGTTCTTTAAACATACACTAAAGCAGTATTTTTATTCCAGAAAAGCTCAGCAATCCAGAGTAGCATCTCCCAGAGCAACATTAGCTCTCCTCTCTTTACGCACAGGTATTACAACACGCTCTCGTGCCAGCAGGCCCCCTCCTCCGGGGAGCACGCACCAAAGAGAACCTTGATTCCCAGGGGTGATGGGTGCTCTCAGCTACTCGTTACCCCCGTCATATGCTCACCCCGAAACACAGCCGTGCACCTCCCGAAGGGAAAG